>NC_133329.1:5316093-5616093 GCF_042186555.1 Aquarana catesbeiana | reverse complement strand
TGTAAAATTACAAAATTGTTATCTTAATCTAAACTAATCCCATTTTTACAAATTTCCCCATTAACCTGGATTTAATTTCCAACCAAAGATTGTCTAAACCAGTTACAATATATCTATACTATTAATAAAATTGTTAAACCCATATCAGAAATTAATACTCAAGTGATAATCTCAATATCACACCCTAATTTTAATATATATATCCACAGATATATTTCCTTAAATTAGGACATTTTACTTAATTTTACTTTTTTCAATGCACTGTTTCCACACTTAAAGGATATTCAATTTGTGTAATACACAGTTAAATGTAACCTTCATTTTACCATGTTTGGAAAACAGATTAAAAAATAATTGTGATCACATTGTTTATCATTAGATTAATTAACCCGGCACATTTTGTTATAAATGTTTTGTCTAAAAAACAGAAATTGGCATTTTGTCCTTCCAGCTTATCATTGACCTCTCATCCCAGCCACATTCTTTCATGAGAACGCAAAGGAGGGGGTCATATCTGCATACATGACACACACAAGAGATAGAAATAAAGGTTCCAGCATTCACACACATACTGTACACAAATATTTCTCTAATATCGCTTACATTTTTCCCATTTGTACACAACACATGCATATCATTCGCTCACTTTCTTTTAACTCTTTAATATTTCCCTGCTTAAATTCTGATTTCCTTATGTTGTTCTGATATCCTTTGCATCCCATGTATTGTAATCCCATATTTCACATTATTATTATTATTATTATTATTACACGGGTTTTATATAGCACCAACAGTTTTCACAGCGCTTTACAACATGAGGGCAGACAGTACAAGTACAATACAATTTTATACAAGAGTAATCAAACGGCCCCGCTCATTAGAGCTTACAATCTAAAAAGGGAGGGTCAATTGATACAAAAGGTAATAGCTGTGGGGGATGAGCTGATGGAGGATGTAAAACAGTGTCAGTTAGAAGCAGCATAGGCTTCTTTGAAGAGAAGAGTTTTCAGGGATCGCCTAAAGATGGATAATTAGGGGACAGTCGGACAGATTGTGGTAGGGAGTTCCAAAGGATGGGAGAAGCTCTGGAGAAATCCTGGAGGCAAGCTTGGGAGGAGGTGACAAGGGAGCTAGAGAGTAGGAAGTCTTGGGATGACCGAATGGAGCGGCTTGGTTGGTATTTTGGGACTAGGTTAGTGATGTAGCTGGGGACAGAGTTACGGATGGCTTTGTAAATTATTGTTAGTACTTTGAATTTTATTAGTTGGGTGAGTGGAAGCCAGTGGAGGGATTGGCAGAGAGGGGTGGAGGACACTGAATGGTTGGTAAGGTGGATGAGTCTTGCAGCGGCATTCATTATGGACTGAAGGGGGGAGGAGTCTATGTAAAGGCAATCCAATGAGGAGGGAGTTGCAGTAATTGAGGCGAGAGATGACCAGGGAGTGAATTAGACGCTTGGTGGTGTCATTAGTTAAAAAGGGGAGTATTCTGGAAATGTTGCGGAGGATAAGGCAGCATGATTTGGACAGGGATTGTATGTGGGCCTGAAAGGACAGTTGAGAGTCTAAGGTTACCCCTAGCACCCTGGCATGTGGGGACAGACTGATAGATGTGCCATTGATCTTGACAGAGAAGTCAGGGGAGGGGGCACGTGGGGGAGGAAATATTAAGAGCTCAGTTTTAGATAGATTCAGTTTGAGGTAGTGGTTTGACATCCAGGTTGATATGTCTGTTAGTAGATCAGTGATGCGTGAGGAGATGGATGAGGTGAGCTGAGGGGCAGAGAGATAGATTTGGGTGTCATCAGCATATAAATGGTAGTGAAAGCCATGGGAGGCTATCAGCTGACCCAGGGAGGACGTGTAGATCGAGAATAGTAGAGGTCCAAGGACAGAACCTTGGGGGACCCCAATGGTAAGAGAAGTTGAAGAAGAGTAGGTGGAGTTTTAAATGACACTGAAGGTACGGTGAGATAGGTAAGATTCAAACCAACGGAGTGTGCAGCCATGGAGACCAAGCAAATTGAGTTTTTTGAGGAGGAGGGGGTCCAAGAGTAGTAAGAGTATGGAATAATGACCATTGGTTTTAGCTGTTAGTAAGTCGTTTGTGAGTTTTAGGAGGGCAGTTTCTGTGGTGTGCTGTGGGCGAAACTAAACGTTCAAGGAGTTTGGAGGCAAAAGGGAGTAAAGAGATGGGTCTTAGGTTATTAATATTGGTGGGGTCTGAGGCCTTTTTTGGTATGGGAGTGACTAGCGCATGTTTTAGAGGGTTGGGGAAGATGCCAGTAGAGAGTGAGAGGTTGAAGATATGAGTTAAGGAGTGTACGATAGAGTCAGATGGTGACCGTAGTATTTGAGAAGGAACAGGGTCCAGGGGGCAGGAGGTTAGGTGGGCATAAGAAAGAAGTTTAGTGACTTCCTTTACAGTAGCTGGGTTAAAAGAGGGAAGTATTGATTGTGCAGGAGGACAAGGAGTGTAAAGTGAGGGAGATGTCTGTAGAGCGGAGATCTCGAGACGAATTGTCTTAATCTTATTTTTGAAGTGATTAGCAATCTCCTGGGCAGTGAGTAAGTTAGTGGGTGGGGGTAATGGAGGACGAAGTAGAGCGGTAAAGGTAGAAAAGAGTTGACGGGGACAGCGTGAGTCAGGGTGTTAATGAGAGTGACAAAGTAGGTCTGTTTGGCAGTGTGCAGGCAGGAATGGTATTTTTGGTGGGCAGATTTATATTGGCTGAAATCATGCCGTGACTTCGTTTTACGCCACAGACGCTCAAGAGCGTGACTACGTTTTTTGAGGCTTCTGGTATTGTCTGTCTGCCAGGGTTGTAGCGGTCGGGGTCTGATTCTGGGTGTAGTGAGGGGGGTGAAGGTATCCAGGGTGGATGACAGTGAACTGCTGTAGACAGAAGTGGCCAAGTTGGGGCAGGACAAGGATGAGATTTTGTCGTAGAGACAATCTGTAGCAGAAAAAAGAAGAGAAGGGTTAAGATGGCGAAGGTTTCTACAGGTAATAGTTTGGTAGTTGGAAGGCAAGGAGGAGGCAGACAAGGAGAGAGTGAAACTTATAAGGTGGCGATCAGAGAGAGGAAAAGGAATGTTGGAGAGGTTGTGCGGAGTGCATAGGTAGAAGAATATGAGGTCAAGGAAGTTGCCAACAGAGTGAGTAGAAGCGCTTGTCCATTGTTTTAGGTCAAAAGAGAAGGTAAGGCTCTGCAGCTTAGAAGTAGCGGGAGTGTTAAGATAAACAGGGATAGGGATGAGCTTCGAGTTCGAGTTGAACTCATGTTCGACTCGAACATCGGCTGTTCGTCAGTTCGCCGAACAGCAAACAATTTGGGGTGTTGGCGGCAAATTCAAAAGCCGCTGAACACCCTTTAAAAGTCTATGGAAGAAATCAAAAGTGATAGTTTTAAAGGCTTGTATGTATGGTATTGTCATAAAAAGTGTTTGGGGACCTGGGTCCTACCCCAGGGGACATGGATCAATGCAAAAAAACATTTTAAAAACTGACGTTTTTTCGGGAGTAGTGACTTTAATAATGCTTAAAGTGAAACAATAAAAGTGTAATATTCCTCTAAATTTCGTACCTGGGGGGTGTCTATAGTATACAATATAAAGAACAGTGTAGCGCTGGACTAGTAAAGAAGAGCACCTATGTTGGTATATGCAAATATGTCAGGACCCACAGAATTATCATGGGTCAGTAAATAATATAAAACAATAAATCAGTGTAGCACTAGTTTAAAGTGATAAGTTGCACATATATGTAATGAGAACACATGTGAACTGTTCATCTAAAACTTATCATCATAAATTAATATAAAAAATCATATAAGTGGTAATCCTTATACATGTGAGTCCATACCCTGAAGGGTATATACAAAGAAAAAGTACAAAAAATAAACAATAAAGTTCATAAGTGTCTCCAGTGAGAAAATTAATGCAAAAAAATAAAAAAAAAAGCTATTGCAGAGTTCAGCGTTGCATGATCCACCTTTAGTGCAGCCCGCCACCAAATGGTAAAATTAAAGGCTTACCAGAAAGCCTACACATAAAAGTTCATTGATAAAAACGGCATGGGAATTCCACACAGGGGAACCCCCGAACCAAAATTTAAAAAAAAATGATGTGGGGGATCCCCCTAAATTCCATACCAGGCCCTTCAGGTCTGGTATGGATATTAAAGGGAACTCCGGCCAAAATTTAAAAAAAAAATGGCGTGGGATCCCCCTCAAAATCTATACCAGACCCTTCAGGTCTGGTATGGATTTTAAGGGGAACCCTGCGCCAATTTTTTTTTTGAAAATGGCGTGGGGTCTCCCCAAAAATCCATACCAGACCCTTATCTGAGCACGCAACCTGGCAGGCCGCAGGAAAAGAGGGGGGATGAGAGAGCGCCCCCCTCTTGAACCGTACCAGGCCACATGCCCTCAACATTGGGAGGGTGCTTTGGGGTAGCCCCCCAAACCACCTTGTCCCCATGTTGATGGGGACAAGGGCCTCATCCCCACAACCCTTGCCTGGTGGTTGTGGGGGTCTGCGGGCGGGGGGGCTTATCGGAATCTGGAAGCCCCCTTTAACAAGGGGACCCCCAGATCCCGGCCCCCCCTTTGTGAAATGGTAAGGGGGTACTTTGTACCCCTACCATTTCACAAAAAAAGTGTCAAAAATGTTAAAAATGACAAGAGACAGTTTTTTACAATTCCTTTATTTAAATGCTTCTTCTTTCTTCTATCTTCTTTCTTCTATCTTCTATCTTCCTTCGGTTTCTTCCTCCATCTTCTTCTTTTTCTGGTTCTTCTGGCTCTTCCTCCATGTTCTCATCTGGCATCTTCCTTCGCGGCGTCTTCTTCCCTTCTTCTTCTCGGGCCGCTCCACATCCTCCATGATGGGAGGCTACCGCTGTGTGACGCTTCTCATCTTCTAACGGTTCTTAAATAATGGAGGGCGGGGCCACCCGGTGACCCCGCCCCCCCTCTGATGCACGTGGACTTGACAGGGACTTCCCTGTGGCATTCCCCGTAACGTCAGAGGGGGCGGGGTCACCTTCATGGGGAATGCCGTGCCCTCCATTATTTAAGAACCATCAGAAGACGATAAGCGTCACACAGTGGGAGCCTCCATTCATGGTGGTTGCAGAGCGGCCCGAGAAGAAGGGAAGAAGACGCCGCGGAGGAAGATGCCGGACGAGAACACCGGATGAAGAACCAGAAGAACCAGAAGAAGAAGAAGATGGAGGAAGAAACTGAAGGAAGATAGAAGATAGAAGAAAGAAGAAGCATTTAAATAAAGGAATTGTCAAAAACTGTCTCTTGTCATTTTTAACATTTTTGACACTTTTTTTGTGAAATGGTAGGGGTACTTTCGTACCCCCTTACCATTTCACACAGGGGGGAGAGCCGGGATCTGGGGGTCCCCTTGTTAAAGGGGGCTTCCAGATTCCGATAAGCCCCCTGCCCGCAGACTCCCACAACCACCGTCAAGGGTTGTGGGGATGAGGCCCTTGTCCCTATCAACATGGGGACAAGGTGTTTCGGGGGGCTACCCCAAAGCACCCTCCCATGTGGCCTGGTACGGTTCAGGAGGGGGTGTGCTCTCCCATCCCCCCCTCTTTTCCTGTGGCCTGCCAGGTTGCGTGCTCTGGTAAGGGTCTGGTATGGATTTTTGGGGGGACCCCACACCATTTTTTTTATTTTGGCGCGGGGTTCCCCTTAATATCCATACCAGACCTGAAGGGCCTGGTATGGAATTTAGGGGGACCCCCATGTCATTTTTTTTTACTATTTTGGTTCGGGTTCCCCTGTGGGGAATTCCCATGCCGTTTTTATCAATGAACTTCTATGTGTATTGTCGGACCGGCAATTCATTATTAGCCGCAAGTAGTTTTAAATGATTTTTTTTCCTTTGAAATGTCATTTTGCTGTCAGACTGTTCTAAACACGGGAAACATGCGCCCCTTTACAGGCATACTATAGACACCCCCCAGGTACGAAATAAAAAAAAATATTACACTTTTATTGTTTGACTTTAAGCATTATTAAAATCACTGCTCCTGAAAAAACGGCCGTTTTTAAAACTTTTTTTTGCATTGATCCATGTCCCCTGGGTTAGGACCCAGGTCCCCAAACACTTTTTATGACAATAACTTGCATATAAACCTTTAAAATTAGCACTTTTGATTATTCGTGTTCATGTCTCATAGACTTTAACGGTGCTCTTGCGTTCGAACAAATTTTTTGCATGTTCTGGTGCGAACTGAATAGGTAGGTGTTCGGCTCATCCCTAAACAGGGATATTGAAGTCACCAAAATTGATTGTTGGAATTTCAGAGGAGAGAAAGTAGGGTAGCCAGGCAGAGAAGTCTTCAAGGAAGCTTGATACCGGTCCAGGGGGTCGATAGATCACAGCAATTCTCAATGAAACTGGAGAAAATAGACGAATACAGAGATGCTTCAAATGAGGAGAGGGACAGAGAGGAGGGTGGATGAAGAACCTGAAAAGTGCATTGAGGGGATAGGAGGATTCCAACACCACCCCCTTTCTGTCCCCTAGGCCTGGGAGAGTAAGTCCACAGGTGGCCACCATAGGAGAGAGAAGCAGGAGAAGGAAGGTCAGATTCTTGAATCCAGGTCTCAGTAATTGCAAGTAGGTTCAGGGAGTTTGTGATAAATAGGTCATGGACGGTGGTGAGTTTGTTACAAACAGAGCGGACATTCCAAATGGCACAGGAGAAGGGGAGGCTGGTTCTAGGCTGAAGAGTAATAGAAATTAGATTGTGTGGATTGCGGCTGCTATCAGAGGATGGGGGGTGCTGGGTATGTTGGCCAAAGGTAAATGATGGCGGTCCATGATTTGAGGAAATATCTCCAGAAGTTAGGAGAAGCAGAAGGGTGAGAGAGGAGATATGGGAGTGTGACTTATGTGGGGGGACACGTCCCAGTGGCCTGCAGGTTTTATTGGTATATGGGTTCAGAATTAGCAGGAGGTGATATGTGCAGTAAGAAGGTAAAGACAGGAGTGAGGGTGATATATATAAGCTGTAGGGTGGAGAAGATGGGTGAAGGAGTGAGAATTTAAGGAGAGAGGATGCAACTGTGAGAAGGAAAAGTAGGGAGTGCATGATACAGATACAGAGCGGTGAAATTGAGAGGAAGCCTGAATGAGAGATGAAAAAGTTTGATGGAGAATCAGGTCACCTGTAGTCTATTTAGTGTTCTGCAGAAGTCTGTTGTGGATTTTCGGCTTTGTGCATTCGCTGAAGTGCTGAGCCAAAGTGTAATACTTAATCCAATATGAATACTTTATCCAAGATGATAGTTGCCAATGCAATCCCAGCCTGTGAAAACCCCTGCCTGCTTCTGCCTGATACTCTAGCTTCTATGATTCTATGATCAGACGGGCAGCCAGAGTGCTTATCCCATCTTCCCTCTCTGACAACATATAAAATATTCTGTTTTAACTCTCATTTCTCTGTTTTGACTTTACTAGTTGTAGTGCCTGACCCCACATTCATCCCACAACTTAACATCAAAATGCGCCTTTCTGTCTAGTGTTAATTGTCACCCTTGATCCATCCGGCTCACATAGATAGCTGTTTCTCTAGCTGTTTACTCTGCATGATTCTTAGACCCTGTGGACTTTGGTAACCCAGTTACCCATTGTGGATCCCTGTCCACTCTAACCATTTATCTAGGGCAGGCATGCCCAAAGTCCGACCTGCGGGCCAGTCGCAGCCCACGTTCAGGTTTTGAATTGCCCGCCTGGTTATTTGGACATATATATCTTTTGTGGCCCCAGACAATCTCCCAGCACTGAGGCCACAAAAGATGTATATGCCTTGGAGGGGACAGGGAGGAGGCGAGACGAGTGCCGTACACACACAGGAGAATTTCCTGTTTACGGGCAGCCGCTGCCATTGGACGACTGTTCTGTCCGTCAAAGGAGGCAGGACTTTCTATTAAACAGGCTACCGTGTAAACACGCAATTCTCCTGTAGGTAATCTTTGGTGCTCGTGAGTGCATTCCTGGCAATGGTGAGTGCATTTCTGGCAATGGTGCTGCATTCCTGGCAATGGTGAGTGCATTCCTGGCAATGGTGGTGCATTCCTGGCAAAGGTGAGTGCATTCCTGGCAAAGGTGGTGCATTCCTGGCAAAAGTGGTGCATTCCTGGCAATGGTGGGTGCATTCCTGCCAAAGGTGGTGCATTCCTGGCAAAAGTGGTGCATTCCTGGCAATGGTGGGTGCATTCCTGCCAAAGGTGAGTGCATTCCTGGCAATGGTGGTGCATTCCTGGCAAAGGTGAGTGCATTCCTGGCAAAGGTGAGTGCATTCCTGGCAAAGGTGGTGCATTCCTGGCAAAGGTGAGTGCATTCCTGGCAAAGGTGGTGCATTCCTGGCAAAGGTGAGTGCATTCCTGGCAATGGTGGGTGCATTCCTGGCAAAGGTGAGTGCATTCCTGGCAAAGGTGGTGCATTCCTGGCAAAGGTGGTGCATTCCTGGCAATGGTGGGTGCATTCCTGCCAAAGGTGAGTGCATTCCTGGCAATGGTGGTGCATTCCTGGCAAAGGTGAGTGCATTCCTGGCAAAGGTGAGTGCATTCCTGGCAATGGTGGTGCATTCCTGGCAAAGGTGAGTGCATTCCTGGCAAAGGTGAGTGCATTCCTGGCAGTGGTGGTGCATTCCTGGCAATGGTGGGTGCATTCCTGGCAATGGTGGGTCATTCCTGGCAATGGTGGTGCATTCCTGCCAATGGTGATGCACTCCTGGCAATGGTGGGTGCCTTCCTGGCAACGGTGGGTGAATTCCTGGCAATGGTGGGTGCATTCCTGGCAATGGTGGTTGCATTCCTGGCAATGGTGAGTGCATTCCTGGCAAAGGTGGGTTCTGCATTCCTGGCAATGGTGGTTGCATTCCTGGCAATGGTGAGTGCAGTCCTGGCAATGGTGAGTGCATTCCTGGCAATGGTGAGTGCATTCCTGGCAATGGTGGGTTCTGCATTCCTGGCAATGGTGGTTGCATTCCTGGCAATGGTGGGTGCTGCATTCCTGGCAATGGTGGGTGCTGCATTCCTAGCAATGGTGGGTGCTGCATTCCTAGCAATGGTGAGGCTACATTCATGGCAATGGTGGGTCTGCAGATGGGCACTTGTGAGGCTGCAGATGGGCACTGACCCTTATTTTGCTTCACAGTTCTTTATTTAAAATTTTAATTTTTTTCCCTGAAACTTCCCTCTTAGGGAAGGTGCGTGTTATATGCCAATAAATATGGTATATCCAAATAATACGCCTGAGCTCATCTCTTTACTCACACATAGCCACAAAGGCAAGAGAATTCTTGTTGGGCAGTGTATTAGTGCTCGAACGAACACTCTTAGACCGAATTTTAATGGTTCAAAGAATGTCAGGCAAAATGGTCGGCCCTCATGCATGTTCACTTCATCAAATCTGGTCCTCTTTGAAAAAAGTTTGGACACCCCTGATCTAGGGGCTCAGTATAGGCGGAACTGCACCTTCGGTTCATATATTTTATAGCGCCACTGGGCATTTTTGAGGGTCTCTTACCTTTCATTCCCTTACTTAATTTAATGCCGATATTGACTGGCCAGTCTTCTCTACGTGTGCCTATACCCTCTTGCCTCTAAACTACTTTATCTAGCAGATGTACTACATATACCTGTGAACAGCACTATTCTTCCCTCTCTTATTTATAACACTCCGATGGACAATAGACAGGGACAACATAACATATAACCACCAATCAATACAGTTCGATTAAGGGGAGTAAAATAGGTACCCTTTGTCCTGAAAAATGCCTTACCGATCAAGGAAGTCTGACAACTCAAATGTAAGCAAAAGGCTTACCTCAGCCGGCTGATTATCAGAAATTCCCAGATCGTCTCAGGCTCCTTGTTTAACCACTTCAGCCCAGGAAGATTTTACCCCCTTCCTGACCAGAGCACTTTTTGCGATTCGGCACTGCGTCGCTTTAACTGACAATTACGCGGTCGTGCGACGTTGCACCCAAACAAAACTGACGTCCTTTTTTCCCCACAAATAGAGCTTTCTTTTGGTGGTATTTGATCACCTCTGCGGTTTTTATTTTTTGCGCTATAAACAAAAATAGAGCGACAATTTTGAAAAAAACGCATTATTTTTTACTTTTTGCTATAATAAATATCCCCCAAAAATATATAAAAAAACAATTTTTTTCCCTCAGTTTAGGCCGATATGTATTCTTCTACATATTTTTGGTAAAAAAAATCGCAATAAGCAATTATTGATCGGTTTGCGCAAAAGTTATAGCGTTTACAAAATAGGGGATAGTTTTTTGGCATTTTTATTAATTTTGTTTTTAAATGGCGGCAATCAGCGATTTTTATCGTGACTGCAACATTATGGCGGACACATCGGACATTTTTGACACATTTTTTGGGACCAGTGTCCTTTATACAGCAATCAGTGCTATAAAAATGCATTGATTCATGTGTAAATGACACTGGCAGTGAAGGGGTTAACCACTACAGGGCGGGGAGGGGTTAAATCAGTACTAGGGAGTGATTACTAACTGTCAGGGGGATGGGCTGTGAGTGTGACATCACTGATCTCTCCTCCGATGACAGGGAGCAGAGATCGAGTGACACTTGTCACTAGGCAGAACGGGGAGATGCTGTTTACAACGGCATCTCCCCGTTCATTCTCTCCGTGAGGCGATCGCGGGTATGCCCGCGGCGATCGAGTCCGCGGGACCCGCGACCCGACTCACGGATCTTGCCGCGCACACCCGCTGGCCGCCTCTTAAAGGGCAACGTACAGGAATGTGATTTTGCCTGTACGAGCCTTTCTGCTGACGTAAATGTATGTGAGGCGGTCGGCAAGCGGTTAAGATTCTCAGGGTCACCTGTAAATTCCCTCCTAGGCAAAACCTGCCATCTGACTTGGAAATTTATAGATAGGCAACTCCTATCCTCATATTGATTAGTGGTTCCAAATTAATAATAACTACTGCAGTGGGGAACATCTTTCCAAATAACTGTTCTGTTTTATTATAAAACAATTGAAAGTTTTTATACACACGAATATGTAGGTAATCATGGATCCCAGAGCCCAGTCCTCAAAGAGAGACATTACAGGCAAAACCTCGTTTCTTCTTTCACGAAGGCTCGGGTACCATCCATCTTAGGCGTATTTATTGGCCCAAGGTTTGGATCCGGTTGTATAGCTCCTAGGCCCCCTTGAGACCATCAAGCAGAGCTTTCTTCTTAGCACATCTTTAACATGATTAACCACCTTAGACACTGGCGAAAAAATGGAGGTACTCTGCATTAGACATGTGCGCCATCAATAAATTTGTTTCGTTTCATTCCGTTTTGTATTAGAATTAAATCGTATTTCGTAATTCGTGTCCGAAATTTCGTACGAAATACGAATTTTCGTTAGGTTCGTTAACTTTTCGTAACAATTACGAATGTTCGTTATGATGAATTTATCATTATGAGGGGCTCCCACCATCCCTGTTCTGTGCTGACTTCCTGGGGTTTTTAACTGTTAGGTTCGTTAACTTTTCGGAACAATTACAAATGTTCGTTAGGATTTTGGATCCGAAATTCGTAAACAAAGTTTCGTATTTCGTACAAAATTCGGAAGCATAGCAATTCGTATTGCGGATCCTGCAGAATGTACGAATTTACGGGAATTCGTACGAATTTTCGATTCGTACGAAACTAATTGCGCATGTCTACTCTCAATATAGGAGGGGTCATATAGGGGAGGAACTCACCTTGTAATTAGGGTTACCAGTGTCTAATTACCTGATGGTGACTATCTAACCCACTAAGTAATTATCAAAGTCTCTGTGTCCCGTGATGTATGAACAAGAAATTACAATTGTACGTTTATGGTAACAAGGGTAACATAGGCAGACTAATTGTAATCAGGACTCAAAAGAATGCAAACATGTACTGAAAACATTATTAGTGCCGTGTACACAGTGAGGGCAATGCAAATAAATAAAATAGAATACAATTATATACAGAACTTACACATTTCCTTTATAATGGTTACAGATGTGTATATATATATATATATATACATATATATATATATATATATATATATATATATATATATATATATATATATATATATATACACAAGTGCAGTGCTTCAAGAGAAAGTTCATATGGGTGACTCAAGTGAAGGTCAGAATAAAGGAGACCAAGGGTGCAATTTCCAAAATCAAAGTGCCATCACAGATGCTCCACCGACATTATTCCACACACTGACCCTTCCCATCAGGGATGGACCACTACTCTCATAAAAATCAAATACGCTTTTATGTGATTTAACAGGGATCACATAGCCACTAGATGATATCGGTCCCCCCAGCACAAGAAACTCATTGGCAACTCTCCTCCATCACACCGGCCTCCTCCTCTCCGTCTATCCCCATAGCCCGGGCATCTCCGAGTCAAAGACCAATCATACTGCATGTGACAACACCACAGGGCCATATTGCATGACTCCAGATTAACTTTCTTTGCAAACATTCTGCAAGTCTGCTGCAAGTTCTGGTTCAGTTATGTTGTGCAATAGTCATCCCACCACAGGGGGGCACTGTGGCTGAATTTTACAAGCTGCAGACTTTCACAGCTCTTGCTGTAGACTCACCACTGCAACATTGATCTTGCTAGAGACTTGCCACGCAAAAATGTCAACTAGAACTTGTGCTTCAAGTGCTCTGCAAGTGTACAACTTACCAGTGAAATGTGCAGCAAGTTACCAGACCTACAATTCCACACTGCCACACATTTGAGGCAAGTTATCCTTGCTATCTGGGATGTCAATGTGTCTGATAATATGTATTAATTTCATGTTATTTATTTTATTTTCCAGATCCAATTACCACCCCCATTCCGAGTAAGTGTTTTATTGTTCTATTGTTTATTCTTCTATCAGATCACAATGGTGGAAGTCCTGTAGATTATTTTATACTTGTACAATATAATGTGATGATCATATCATTGATTGGTTGCTCTTGTTGTACATTATATATGGTGATGAGTAAACCATCCAGCATTCCGTACACTTTTGTCCTATTTTTGTCCCTTAGTACACAGCTAGAGAAGTTTATTAAAGGGAATATTGTAGAGGAAAGGGTGTTCCTGTATGAAGACTCGCATACCTTGCAGAGACCTTATGAAATCCCCAAACCCCCCAGTTACTATAATAGGCCACTGTCTACAAGACCCTGGAGCTGAACACTTGGGCAAACCTTTAACTGATCCTGATGGTTGGTTGATGAAGTTGCCCTTCACGGATATGAGCCAATAAGATGTAAGAGTCAGGAATGCCAAGCCCAGGGTTCCACGCTTCATATCTGGTGGGAATGCCCAAGAATTAGAGGTCTTTGGAATAAGATTTTTAATCTTATCCGCAAAGTAACAAACCTACCAATCCCTAAGACTCCACAAATTGCTCTATTGAATGAGCAAATCCCCAAGATTCCTAAGTTCTCTCACCGGCTGATTACTTTCATGCTATTAGGAGCAAAAGTTACCATCGCTAAAGCCTGGAAGACACCAAAAATTTCCCTTGAAGCGGCTAAACGTAAAATCTCTTGGATTATGACTCAGGAAAGGGTAGTTAGCAAAATTCAGGACAATTTCAAAACCTTTGAAGCAATATGGGAACCCTGGGCTGGGCATATAGGTCTCTCCCTGGTACCTGGAATCTCCTCGTCAGGATAGTTACACATGAACTGAGTGCTGGCCGTCTCTCTTTCTATCCCTTTCTTCTTCTCTCTTCTTTCCTTTACCTTCTGTCTACTTCGTCTATTTCCTAGATATTGCAAGGATAGATGACTATAGTTATTTTGACAAATCAAGTTTATGTTGGTTATTCCTCTAATTTAGTATGAGCTATTACACTATGCTATGTTATAAGGAGCAAAGATTCACCCTGGGGGATCGGTGCAGTCTCTCCGTTGCAAATCAGTGGCTTTGGGGAGGCGGCTCATGATCTCTCCTGGGTAGGGCATTTTTTATCTAAATATCAATAAGGTCTAGACCAGGACACAGTGTGATCCCTTCAGGGGTGTCTGGTCAGTCCCTAGTTTATTGCGCCCTATGAAGCATTAGATCCAATATTGTTGACGATGATAATATGTCTCATTTCTCGTTTTATATTGAGTATTCTTAGAGTTTTGGATATAAAGAGATAAAAATGTACACTGAACTCTGTTTTTTTGATGGACATATTCTGTACTGTAAGTTATCTCAATAAACATGTTAAACTTTAAAAAAAAAAAAAAAAAAGATGTAAGAGTCAGGAAGAAACAGGTCCTAGCCCTGAACCACAGGCACATGTCATAATTTTATACTAAAGCATTGTGTTTATAGACCACCCGAGCGCTCTGCAAGATATGAGAAATGCTTTGGGGTCTAACAAGTGATCTGGTCATAAATCACGCCTTACACAAGTCATACGGTATAGTGTCATAGAGATCATTGATCATTTCATGAACAATTGGACTCATCAATGGTGTACTGCAATATATGGTAATATATTGTACTGTAAACTATACATTCTATTTTCCATTGACATGTCATCTGTTTTTATTCTCTATAGAATCCAGTTCTTCCATCATCACTAGTAAGTTTTTGTATTTTCTTAAAATTGTTATTATAAATAGAAATGAGAGAAACTGACAATCACTTTGTTATTTAACTACCTCAATATCGGGCACTTTCACCCCCTTCTTGCCCAGACCAATTTTCAGCTTTCAGCACTATCGCACTTTGAATGACAATTACTCAGTCATGCAACACTGTACCCATATGACATGTTTATCATATTTTTCACACAAATAGAGATTTCTTTTGGTGGTACCGTATTTATCGGCGTATAACACGCACCGGAGTATAACACACACCCCAAGTTTAGGAGGGCATTTTAAGGAAAAAAAACTTACATTTAAATGCCCATAAATGCAGCCTTACCAGTGCCCATTTGCAGCCTTGCCCATTGTTATATGCAGCCTTGCCCAGTGCAGCCTTGCCCAGTGCTGTGTGCCATTTGCAGTTGCCCATTGTCATATGAACCTTGCCCAGTGCAGCCTTGCCCAGTGCAGCCTTGCCCAGTGCAGCCTTGCCCAGTGCAGCCTTGCTCAGTGCCGTGTGCCATTTGCAGTTGCCTATTGTAATATGAACCTTGCCCAGTGCAGCCTTGCTCAGTGCCGTGTGCCGTTTGCAATGTTTCATTGTTTAAATCTGCCACCATGATAGAGCCTGTGTACTCGGCTCGTCACGCCACCCTACCTCCCTGCTGTCTCTGGATGAGGAGCGAGCGCTGCCATAAAAGACCGAGCCGAGTGTACTGTGTACTCTGCTCAGCTCGCAGTCCCGCCCAGTCCCGCCATTGGACGGAGTGTTATGTCCATCACAGGAGCTGGGCGGGACTGGGAGCAGAGCCGATCACTCGGCTCGGTCTTTTTCGGCAGCACTCGCTCCTCATCCTCTCACAGCAGGGAGGCGGGACGGCGTGACTGCGAGCAGAGCTGTTCGGCGGCGTTCGGTCTTTTGCGGCGGCGCTCGTTTTTTTCCGGCGCGCTCGTTTTTTTCCGGTGGCGCTCAGTCTTTTTCGGCAGCGCTTGCTTTTTTTTGGCACACAGACAATGGGGATCGGCGTATAACACGCACCCACGATTTTCCCCTGATTTTAAGGGGAAAAAAGTGTGTGTTATACGCCGATAAATACGGTATTTACTCACCACTGGCTTTTTTATTTTTTGTGCTATAAATGAAAAATATACCAAAAGTTTTGAGAAAAACATATTTTTTTTAGTTTATGTTATACAATTTTGCAAATCAGTAATGTGTCTCCATAAATTTTGGTCGAAATTTATACTGCTATATTTCTTTTGAGTAAATGAGTAAGTGAGTTTTAATTTAATATTTTTATTTTATTTTACACTGTTTCTTTATTTCCTTTTACACTGACAAAATATTTTTGTGCACTGGTATACTGTGACAGATGTTGACAGATGTTAATGGCACACTGTGAAAGATGTTGATATGCACCGTGGACATGACAAATAGTGCTTGGTGTGACAGATGTTGATGTGCACTGTAGACAGGACAGATGGTGCTTGGTGGGGCAAATGTTGATGTGCACTGTACACTGTGACAGATGTTGATGTGCACTGTAGACAGGACAGATGGTGCTTGGTGGGGCAAATGTTGATGTGCACTGTACACTGTGACAGATGTTGATGTGCACTGTAGACAGGACAGATGGTGCTTGGTGGGGCAAATGTTGATGTGCACTGTAGACAGGGATAGATGGTGCTTGGTGGGACAGATGTTGATGTGCACTGTTGACAGGACAGATGGTGCTTGGTGGGACAGATGTTGATGTGCACTTTGGACAGGGACAGATGGTTCTTGGTGTACTGTGTGGGATGGCTGCAGTCTGTGTGATCTCCGTGTAGCTGAACAGTAAAATCATCAGCTACACAAAGATAAGCTTTAAGCACATCTACAGCATCCCCCCCCTCTGAATACAGAGTATCCTTCTGGGTGATAGACTGCATACTCAGTATGAGTATTGCCATCCTCAGTGTAAAACCGGGAATCAAATCTACAAAAAAATGGAATATCTGGGTCTTCAGGGAGTGTGTCCTGCACGGGGTTCACAGCAGCTGATTCCTACGTCATCAATTTAATACATGTGGTTTTCCTCTGTCTCCTTCCTCTTCCAATAGAGGCAATAAGGTGGCTAGATTCAAATGCACGCATTTTTAATTGTTAGATTTGTACAAAAACAAACAAAACAAATTCATATTTTGAACCTTTCATTAGACAAACATTTACCTATATATTTGCTGCGCAGAATGTGGGACTATTAAAAGTTAAATATTCGACCAAAATAATGTTTGTAACTTTGTCTAATAGCACCTTTGCATAAAGCTACAGCTCTGACATATCGGGGTGAACCCTTCATTACTGGGTCCAGCTTCCATAAATATATTACAATGGCTTGTTTTCTATCATGCTGTTTGTGTAAGAACTCCAGTTTCATGTTTCAAAAAGACAACTTTTTCCTGCCAATATTATAATTTTTCATTGCTTGCTCTGTTGTTAGTTTTAGCAAGATAACACAAGTCCTTAGTTTCCATCTGACATTATTTTCCTGATAAATGATAAAAATACCCTGCGGTCATGCAGAGATGTCCAATAAATGCAAAGTATTCTTCTGCTTATACCATGGCACTTACAAGGAAAAGGGGCACATCATTTCACAATCCACACATTCTGCTTTGGATTTCAAAAATAAAAAAATAAATAAAAACAAAAGGACCAACAATCTGTATATGACAGAACAGAAAGCTCTCAGCCACATCAAAAACTATAAAACAACTGGCTGCAGGTGGGATCTATCCTAACAGGGTGTGTGGACTTGATGTGATGGGTCTGTTATATTTAAATTGCATTTATTATTACTCTCACATCATGGACCGCACATCAAGTTATTATCAGACCCTTAGATTTCATCTTTGTAGAAAAACTTCTTATGTATCCCATCCATCTTGGCTTTGTTAAATATTATGGCAGCTGTATTCCAATTAACAACCTCACCTTAATCTTTTTTTTTTTTTTCACTCAATAAATGTAAAATTGCAAAATTGTTATCTTAATCTAAACTAATCCCATTTTTACAAATTTCCCCATTAACCTGGATTTCATTTCCAACCAAAGGTTGTCTAAACCAGTTACAATATATCTATATTGTTAATAAAATTGTTAAACCCATATCAGAAATTAATACTCAAGTGATAATCTTCACTTGAGTATTAATTTCTGATATGAGTTTAACATTTTTTTAAATAATTTAGATATATTGTAACTGGTTTAGACAACCTTTGGTTGGAAATGAAATCCAGGTTAATGGGGAAATTTATAAAAATGGGATTAGAAGTAAAATGTCCTAATTTAAGGAAATATATCTCTGGATATATATTAATATATCCAGAGATATATTTCCTTAAATTGGGACATTTTACTTAATTTTACTTTTTTAAATGCACTGTTTCCACTATCAAAGGATATTCAATTTGTGTAATACACGGTTAAATGTAACCTGCATTTTACCATGTTTGTAAAACAGATTAAAAAATAATTGTGATCACATTGTTTATCATTAGATTAATTAACCCGGCACATTTTGTTATAGATGTTTTGTCTATAAATAGAAATTGGCATGGCGTCCTTCCAGCTTATCACTGATCTCTCATCCCAGCCACATTTCTTTCTGGAGAGCGCAAAGGAGGGGGTCACATCTGCATACATGACACACACAAGAGATAGAACTAAAGGTTCCAGAATTCACACACACATACACCAATATCTCTCTAATATCGCTTACATTTTTCCCATTTGTACACAACACATACATATCACTCTCTCACTTTCTTTTAACTCTTTTTAATATTTCCCTGCTTAAATTCTGCTTTCCTTATTTTGTTCTGATATCCTTTGCATCCCATGTATTGTAATCCCATATTTCACATTGTCTAGCTTCTATGATCAGACGGGCAGCCATAGTGCTCATCCCATCTTCCCTCTCTGACAACATATAAAGTATTCTGTTTTAACTCTCATTTCTCTGTTTTGACTTTACTAGTTGTAGTGCCTGACCCCAAATACATCCCCCAACTTAACATCAGAATGTCTCTTTCTGTCTAGTGTTAATTGTCTTGTCACCCCCTGATCCATCCTGCTCATATAGATAGCTGTTCCTCTAGCTGTTTACTCTGCATGATTCTTAGTCCCTGTGGACTGTGGTAACCCAGTTACCCATTGTGGATCCCTGCCCACTTTAACCATTTATCTAGGGGCTCAGTATAGGTGGAACCGCACCTTCGGTTCATATATTTTATAGCGCTCCTCTTGCGCTGGGCATTTGAGGGTCTCTTACCCTTCATTCCCTTACTTAATTTAATGCTCATAATGACTGGCCAGTCTTCTTTACGTGTGCCTATACCCTCTTGCCTCTAAACTACTTTATCTAGCAGATATACTACATATACCTGTGAACAGCACTATTCTACCCTTTTTTATCTATAACACTCCGATGGACAATAGACAAGGGACAACATAACATATAACCACCAATCAATACAGTTCGATTAAGGGGAGTAAAATAGGTACCCTCTGTCCCGAAAAATGCCTTACCGATCAAGGAAGTCTGATAACTCAAATGTAAGCAAAAGGCTTACCTCAGCCGGCTGATTATCAGAAATTCCCAGATCGTCTCAAGCTCCTTGTTTCGGATTCTTAGAGTCATCTGTAAATCCCCTCCTAGGCAAAACTCGCCATGCTGATATGGGAATTTTAGGATAGGCAACTCCAATCCTCATATTGATCAGTGGTTCCAAATTAATAATAACTACTGCAGTAGGGAACAGACACAAAAGATACGCTCAGCATCTTTCCAAATAACTGTTCTGCTTTATTATGACGCAATTGAAAGTTTTTATACACATGATTACGTAGGTATCACATTAATATTACAATTGTACTTTTATGGTAATAAGGGGCGTAACATAGGCAGGCTAATTCTAATCAGGAGTGAAAAGAATGCAAACATGTACTGAAAACATTATTAGTGTCGTGTGCACAGTGAGGGCAATGTGCAATACATACAAAATAGAATACAATTATTTACAGAACTTACACATTTCCTATATACACAAGTGCAGCGCTTCAAGAGAAAGTTCATATGGGTGACTCAAGTGAAGGTCAGAATAAAGGAGACCAAGGGTGCAATTTCCAAAATCAAAGTGCCATCACAGATGCTCCACGGATAGTATTCCACACACTGACCCTTCCCATCAGGGATGGACCACTACTCTCATAAAAGTCAAATACGCTTTTATGTGATTTAACAGGGATCACATAGCCACTAGATGATATCGGTCCTCCCAGTACAAGAGACTCATCATCAACTCTCCTCCATCACACCGGCCTCCTCCTCTCCATCTGTCCCCATAGCCCGGGCATCTCAGAGTCAAAGACCAATCATACTGCATGTGACAACACCACAGGGCCATATTGCATGACTCCAGATTAACTTTCTTTGCAAACATTCTGCAAGTCTGCTGAAAGTTCTGGTTCAGTTATGTTGTGCAATAGTCATCCCACCACAGGGGGCTGAATTTTCAAGCTGCAGACTTTCACAGCTCTTGCTGTAGACTCACCACTGTGAAATGTGCAGCAAGTTACCAGACGTACAATTCCACACTATCCTTGCTATCTGGGATGTCAATGTGTCTGATAATATGTCATGTTAGTTATTCTATTTTCCAAATCCAATTACCACCCCCACTCCTAGTAAGTGTTTTATTCTTCTATCAGATCACAATGGTGGAAGTCCTGTAGATTATTTTATACTTGTACAATAAAATGTGATGATCATATCATTGATTGGTTGCTCTTTTTGTACATTATATATGGTAATGAGTAAACCATCCAAGATTCCGTACACTTTGTCCTATTTATGTCTCTCAATACAAATCTAGACAAGTCTCCTAAAGGGGATATTCTAGAGCAGAGAGTCTCCTGTAGTCCATGAACAACTGGCCCTTCCATCATGCCTAGTCATGTCTGCAAATGTCAGAGTTTTACAATGCCTCATGGGACATGTAGTTCCACAACAGCTTCCGCAACAGCTGGAGGGCCGTAGTTTTGGAGATCCCTGTTCTAGAGGAATGTGTGCTCTATACCTGTATGGAGACTCACATACCTTGCAGAGACCTCATGAAACCCCCAAACCCCAGGTTGCTATAATAGGCCAGATGAATGAGAATTATAGGGGATCGAATGAAGTTGGGGGACCATGAGGGCCTAAAGTGAATATTAAATGTATTTTGATCCCAAATACCCAGCCCTCAATTTACTGACATCCAAACTAGACCTACCAGTAGTAATGAAGAATGGCAATGTGTCTGATAATATGTATTCATTTCATATCATTTATTCTATTTTACAGAACCTATTCCCGCCACCACTCCTCGTAAGTCTTTTATTCTTCTATAAGATCACAATGGTGGAAGTCCTGTGGATTATTTTATACTTGTCCAATATAATGTGATGATCATATCATTGATTGGTTGCTCTTGTTGTACATTATATATGGTGATGAGTAAACCATCCAAGATTCTGTACACTTTTGTCCTATTTTTGTCCCTCAATACCCATCTAGAGAAGTTTCCTAAAGGGAATATTCTGGAGGAAAGTGTGTTCTATACCTGTATGAAGACTCGCATACCTTGCAGAGACCTCATGAAACCCCCAAACCCCCCAGTTACTATAATAGGCCAATGTCTACAAGATCCTGGATCTGAACACTTGGGCAAACCTTTCCCTGCCCCTGATGGTTGGTTGATGAAGTTGCCCTTCATGGATATGAGCCAATACAAGAGTCGGGAAGAAACGGGTCTTAGCCCTGAACCACAGGCACATGTCATCATTTTATACTAAAGCATTGTGTTTATGGACCACCCGAGCACTCTGCAAGATATGAGAAATGCTTTGGGGTCCAACAAGTGATCTGGTCATAAATCACACCTTACACAAGTCATACGGTATAGTGTAATAGAGATCATTAGAAATGGTAGAAGGGTTTGGCGCTGTTCCTATTTAGTTTCCTACCTCCATATAGGTTACTAGAATAAAATAAATTCTTAGGTGCACCGTGCATATATCAAATATTAAATACAATATGGATTCCCAAGTATACCGTGCATGAGACAATTAAATATTCTGCTGCAATATTGTGCAATCATAGGTGATACATAGACATAACTTAAATGCTTACATATGTAATATTGCTAAGGGGGGAAGAAAGGGGGGGGGGGGAGAAGGGAGTGAGATAGGGAAGTGGGGAGGGGGTGTAGGAAGTCTGTTCCTAAGGAAAATTACAATAACAAGATAAAGTGCAAATGTGCTGGTGCAATCCAAAAGGCAACAGTGACAAGATAAGGTGCAAACGTGCTTCAAAATTCTTTAGTAAGTCTCTTGTGCCATATTCTTGTGCTGTGGTGATAATCCTTCACTTATAATATCTCTTTGCTCTGAAAGTGCAGCCACTCACCAGATCACTTCACCCCTGCGGGGGTAGTAGGCAGTTACAGTTTTATCGCCACTGTATAGCGATCGCTGGCGGGCTCAGGATCGTGGTATATCATATATAAAGAGAGAGGGAGTGCCCATAGCGTAAAATTGCTTTAAAAAAGTTTTATTACACAAAATGAAAGGGTACTCACACTTTTACAGTAAAAATCAAGCGAAATGGTAAAAACGTCAGAACCGTCATAAATATCCTTCAGCGCTGGTACAGGAGGTGATGTTTGGGAAGCACAGATTAGGCCACGCCCTACGCGTTTCGTCGTTAGGACGTCTACGCTCCCGTAGACGTCCTAACGACGAAACGCGTAGGGCGTGGCCTAATCTGTGCTTCCCAAACATCACCTCCTGTACCAGCGCTGAAGGATATTTATGACGGTTCTGACGTTTTTACCATTTCGCTTGATTTTTACTGTAAAAGTGTGAGTACCCTTTCATTTTGTGTAATAAAACTTTTTTAAAGCAATTTTACGCTATGGGCACTCCCTCTCTCTTTATATATGATATACCACGATCCTGAGCCCGCCAGCGATCGCTATACAGTGGCGATAAAACTGTAACTGCCTACTACCCCCGCAGGGGTGAAGTGATCTGGTGAGTGGCTGCACTTTCAGAGCAAAGAGATATTATAAGTGAAGGATTATCACCACAGCACAAGAATATGGCACAAGAGACTTACTAAAGAATTTTGAAGCACGTTTGCACCTTATCTTGTCACTGTTG
Organism: Aquarana catesbeiana; assembly: GCF_042186555.1. NCBI lineage: Eukaryota > Metazoa > Chordata > Amphibia > Anura > Ranidae > Aquarana > Aquarana catesbeiana. The sequence continues at coordinate 5,593,190 of NC_133329.1, read as the reverse complement.
CCTTTTGGATTGCACCAGCACATTTGCACTTTATCTTGTTATTGTAATTTTCCTTAGGAACAGACTTCCTACACCCCCTCCCCACTTCCCTATCTCACTCCCTTCTCCCCCCCCCCCTTTCTTCCCCCCTTAGCAATATTACATATGTAAGCATTTAAGTTATGTCTATGTATCACCTATGATTGCACAATATTGCAGCAGAATATTTAATTGTCTCATGCACGGTATACTTGGGAATCCATATTGTATTTAATATTTGATATATGCACGGTGCACCTAAGAATTTATTTTATTCTAGTAACCTATATGGAGGTAGGAAACTAAATAGGAACAGCGCCAAACCCTTCTACCATTTCTAATATATCTCAGCTGTCCCCATTTTAGGGTGACTGCCTGTTGGGAGGCAGCAGTTCCAAACTTTACCAATTAAGTCTTTATGTTCACTGCGCGGGTTCACCATCCCTTTAATAGAGATCATTGATCATTTCATGAACAATTGGACTCATCAATGGTGTACTGCAATATATGGTAATATGGTGTACCGTAATATATGGTAATATATTGTACTGTAAACTATACATTCTATTTTCCATTGACATGTCATCTGTTTTTATTCTCTACAGAATCCGGTTCTTCCACCATCACCAGTAAGTTTTTGTATTTTCTTTTAAATTGTTATTATAAATAGAAATGAGAGAAACTGACAATCACTTTGTCATTTAACTACCTCAATATCGGGAAATGTCACCCCCTTCTTGCCCAGACCAATTTTCAGCTTTCAGCGCTATCGCACTTTGAATGGCAATTACTCAGTCATGCACCACTGTACCCATATGACATGTTTATTATATTTTTCACACAAATTTTCAACAATAGAACTGCTACAGAGGCACATGTCTCTGTTTACATTCCATGATGGCTGTGATTGGACACAGCCATCATGTGATCAGGAGGACCAATCAGAGAGCCCAGAGCCCATATGCCGATCTGTGATGTGCTGTGTCTGATGAACACAGCCATCACAGAATTGTGCTACTATGTGGCCTCAGGGCCTCACGCAGACATCCGCTCTGAGGGACATATGGGTACGTCCACTCCAAACGGGTAAGCTCCCATGAGGCCATTTATGTACATTGGCCGGGTGGGAGGTGGTTAAAATAAATGCTTTGAATCCCCGGTGATCCCACTATGAAGGTCCATGTTCAGATACATTCTGTTATGGGGTCACAGTTGTGCTGCTGAGTTGTCACCATCAAAATAAAAATTCTGGTATCTGAATTCATGAAATTTTAGTGCAGAAAACCTGGAGGTATTAACATTTTCCATGACTCAGCATTAGCGATGGGTCCCTATTGAGGTGTTTGATAAGAATGAGATTTGGGCTGATGTAGAATTTGGCTTTTTGATGAAAAGGTAATCTCAGTGGGGTGTTGGTCTGCCCATTGACCCAAACCCTCCTGATAAATTGGAAAATTCCTCATATATCATCTGTGTTGCCATTATTGCTAAATGTGACAGCCTACTGTTCAGGAATTCAAACACACTATTCCCAAGGCACACGTCCCTTCGATATGGCTGTGAATGTAAATGGGTGTGCAGTGACCACCAGCTGGAAACCAAAGATACCCAGTATAAGTGAACGTATATCACCAGCACAATACGGATCTCCAGAGTTGGTCCAAAGCTTTATTCAGCTATCACATTATAACAGAAGCAACCTTTAGGAGCCTTGCAGGACCCCTTTATTAGACATATGATGTTTGATGTTGGTCACATGCCTGATGAATCGTCCTCCGAGGCTCTGAAACGTTGCTTCTGTTATGACGATGTGATCGATGAATAAGGCTTTGGACCTGCTCTGTAGATTTGTGGTGTGCTAGTGACATACTTTAGCATTCTTCTCATGGCTCCTCAGGGCTCCTCATGGCTCCCCAGGGTTCCTCACTGGTTGCCAGGAAGTCAGCGGTCACGACGCCCTGGTAACCAGTGACATGTTCCTATTCATCTGCTGTGTGAGCAGCTGTATGTAAACAAAGGGGACATGAAGCTGGCTGACAACGTTGATAAAATATGAATTTGGCCATCTTTGGTCAATGACATCAGCCAGGCATCCCGTGCCTTTGTTTCCAGTCAAGTCACCAGCCAGGGGATCTGTCACTTGCAGCTGGAAGTATATTGGGTGCAAATGCCTTAGCTGGTCTGTTTTGTTTAGGTGGTCATATGACAAATTTTGCCAAATTTTAGGATATGAGGAAATTGCTATTTTCACCAAACAAACCCATTCATCCCTATTCTTAAGAATTACAACTTTCTGTAGATCTTTATTGAACAGCTGCACTAAAAGTTGCATAATTCTGAAACGTGACTCATGAGAAAAGCCGATACAGTAAAATACGATTTGCCTCTTTATATTTTACCTTATCTCTTAAACATAGACATACTGTATAGGTATGTATTTATTAAAATTTTTTTTTTAAAATGTTCACAAAAGTAGCATATTTTAGGAAAATACCAGATTATGACCACTAGGCGAAGCTGACAGTCATAGTTTAACCACTTCAGCCCCGGGCCATTTGGCTGCCCAAAGACCAGAGCACTTTTTGTGATTCGACACTGCGTCGCTTTAACTGACAATTGCGCGGTCGTGCGACGTGGTTCCCAAACAAAATTGACGTCCTTTTTTTCCCCACAAATAGAACTTTCTTTTGGTGGTATTTCATCACCTCTGTGTTTTTATTTTTTGCGCTATAACCAAAAAAGTAGCATCAATTTTGAAAAAAAATGCATTATTTTTTACTTTTTACAATAATAAATATCCCCCAAAAAATATAAAAAAAACCCTTTTTTTCCTCAGTTTGGGCCGATACGTATTCTTCTACATATTTTTGGTAAAAAAAATCGCAATAAGTGTTTATTGATTGGTTTGCACAAAAGTTATAGCAACTACAAAATAGGGGATAGTTTTATGGCATTTTTTATTTTTTACTAGTAATGACGGCGATCAGCGATTTTTATCGTGACTGCGACATTATGGCGGACATATCAGACACTTTTGGCACGATTTTGGGACCATTCACATTTATACAGCGATCAGTGCAATTAAAAATGCATTGATTACTGTGTAAATGTGACTGGCAGTGAAGGGGTTAACCACTAGGTGGCACTGTAGGGGTTAAGTGTGTCCTAGGGAGTGATTCTAACTGAGGGGGGAGCTGTGATCAGTGTCCTGTCACTAGGCAGAACGGGGAGATGCTTGATTACATTAGCATTGCCCCGTTCTTCCTCACCGTGAGACGATCGTGGGTATCCCCGTGGACATCGAGTCCGTGGGACCCGCGATCACGGTCATGGAACTCCCGGTGGGCCCGTAAGCCACCTCTTAAAGGGCCACATACAGGTACGTTAATCTGCCTGTACGTGCCCTTCTGCCGACGTATATCGGCGTGAGGCGGTTGGGAAGCAGTTAATACATATTTACCTCCTACCATCATCAACTCCATCTAGTGGCCATAATGTGATATTTTCCTGATTCATGATATTCTTATGGATGAAGAACGTTCAAAGAGAAGAGAGAAAAATGGCAACATTCAATTTTGCTGGCATTTCCATACAATGAATGCACTGCAGTTTGACAGGATGAATAGCTCTACAAATGTTTTTTTGGAAACACAATCCCAAAATGTATTTTTTTATGTGTAGAAGAACAATGTGAAGAGTGAAACCAAAGAGAAAAGAAAGGAAGTGGGGTGCCCCAATGATAAGAGTTTCTATGGCTAGGGTTAAAAGAAAGCTGAAAATCCATTGGGATGGGTCAAAGAGAGATCAATTTAGAACTCAATTGTGAATTAACAAAGGAAATCCGAGGATTCCATACCTTGTCAATTGTTTTGTGTGTATCATCTACAAAAATTTACAATTTTTCCTGATCCATGAGCATTGAAATTTTGATCTTGGCAGTAGATATGGAAATGGACGATGTCTTCCAGGATCATGATATTGATATTTTTGCAGCCAGCTTTATGGGTTTATTTAGAAAGGCTTATTATTTATTGAGAAAATGGAAGAGTTTCCCAGGGGGGGGGGGGGTTTTAAGCAGCGAAAATGTTTATGAGAAAAATGATTGGTTAAATATCTTGTATTCAAGCAAAGAATGAATACAATTAAACAGAAAATGTAAAATATATATTGTGATTAGCGACTCAGAAAACAAACACCAAACAAAAGCCATCGCCAATGGCAAACAATATGCCAAGGGAACCATAGTTTGTCAATTACATTGTGACATTTCTATCCACATGAATACCCCGATGCATTTCGACCCTTTCATTTCTGGTCTTCTTCAGGGAGATTTTTTAATTCTAGGAAATATATCAAAGAGTTCTAATTTTAGACAACGTTATTAATATTTTGCAGTATACAAAACATCATTGGACATTTCAAAATGTTCAAAAGTACATTTCCATATATATATATATGGTAATATATTTACCATTACGGAGATGGAAAGGTGAGAATGTATCGCACAGCCAAGATTGCTAAAAACAGCTGCATTCAATGGTTCCAAAGTGTCCACATATTCCCTTCCGCACCCTCCAGGAGAGTCCACAGTCCACAGGGCTTACAAAGAGCCGTGCTTTTGGACCTAGAGAGGAAGGTATAGGGCGAGGCACCTGTAGTTGGGTATTGAGGAATCTCAATAAGTAATCAGCAAGTATTCTATAAGTATATTAGAATTATATGGACTGATGTTGCTTATATATATATATATATATATATATTTAATTTTAGAGTATGTTAATTTATTTGATTTATTTTTAAATGAATTTGTATTACCATTCATATGGTGTAATAGAAAGGGATGATGTTACCTGATTGATATAAAAGTGACTGTGCAGTATAGTGAGGTAGTGTGTACGAGGATGAATGAGTGGTGAAGACTAATGTGGTCAAAAGCATTAAAATAATATGTGAAAAACCGAAAATACTGGTGCAAAGATGTGTGCAAGACTTGTATAAGTAAACATTTATTACCTTAACTATTAAAAGGAATTCGGTGTTGAGTGAATGGGAATGAGATACCCTGTTTCCCCGAAAATAAGACCTAGCGTGATTGTCGGTGATGGCTTCAATAATACCCCCCAAATAAGCCCTAGTTAAAGTCCTTGTAGGTCTTATTTTCAGGGTAGGGCTTATTTTCGGGGTAACAGGGTAGGGCTTATTTGGGGGGTAGGTTTTATATTGCAGCTATCACTGACAATTACGCTAGGTCTTATTTCGGGGAAACAGGGTATAAAGTGCCAGCCAGAGGAGGATGTATGGCGCTAAATAACAAGTGTTCAAAAGTGTTAAGAGTGAGCCCATGTATATATTGAGTTAGAGTATGTTTGCTTATTATTTATTTTACTATCTAAGAACTCGTAGAGGAGATTACCTGTATATATTCGAGTATAAGCCGAGACTTTTCTGGTGCAAAGAATGACATTTTCCGAAGCGACTTTGGGGCCCCGTATCTCAGGGCCACTTAGTGCTAGGAACCCCAAATTTAGTGTACAAACCCAGTGGAACTAGCACTACAACATATCCACTGCGCCCATTTGCAGCCATAGGTCCCCTGAACTTCAAATTCTGTAGTTAAGGGTTCCTAGATGTCCCCCAGCTGCAGCCAAAATTTGGGGTCTCTGGACCCAAAGGGTCCCAAAATGACATTGCTGCAGATGGACACAGTTGACCGACTTTGGGGCCCCGTATCTCGGGGCCACTTGGTGCTAAAAACCCTAATTTGGTGTGCAAACCCAGTGGAACTAGCACTACATGTCCTAGCATCCTGGGGTTCCTAGCACCAAGTGGCCCCGAGATATGGGGCCCCAAAGTCAGTTCGGAAAATGTAATTCTTTGCTGCAGAAAAGTGCTTGAGATTTTCTGAACCAACCTTGGGGCCCCGTATCTTGGGGCCACTTGGTGCTAGGAACCCCAGGATGCTAGGATATGTTGTAGTGTGAGTTCCACTGGGTTTGCACACCAAATTTGGGGTTGCTAGCACCAAGTGGCCCCGAGATACGGGGCCCCAATGTTGGTCAACTGTGTCCATCTGCAGCAATGTCATTTCGGGACCCTTTGGGTCCAGAGACCCCAAATTTTGGCTGCAGCTAGGGGGCATCTAGGAACCCTTAACTGCAGAGTTTAAAGTTCGGGGGACCTATGACTGCAAATGGACACAGTGAGGCTGCAAATGGGCATTGTTGACCCTCTTTTCGAATTACAGTAGCTGCGCATTTCTCACCCTAGGCTTATACTTGAGTCAATACGTTTTCCCAGTTTTTTGTGGTAAAATTAGGTGCCTTGGCTTATAATCGGGTCGACTTATACTCGAGTATACACGGTATATACTGTAGCTATTTCCAAAATTTTGCAACCTGAAGACAAGACCACCCTATGCTAAACGCGTCCTATGGCTTTTTAATTACTATCTTTATTTATTTTAATTTTATGAATTTATGCAAGGGCACATATCTGATGCCTTATTAGATCTTCGTGTGCCAATTAAAGGAACCACTTTATGTGCTTTTATGTATTCACACTCGATTTCATGGAGATTCATCCAGCATGGCGGTCAATGTAGACTAGACTCTGCCGCAGGTTGTCTCAGAAAACAAAAATAATATTAATTATGTATTTCTTTTCCAGGCGCTCACATATTCTGGACTCTCCTTATCCCGGCTCTGATCATCCTCATACAATCGTTGTAGTCGCCACCCAGGACCGGATGTCACCGGATGAGACCGATGGAACCCATTTCAATGTTATTCTTGTTATTTAAGAATACAAAGTCCTGATTTTTTTTTAACATGTCAGTGTGCTTGTATAATATGATTTATTTTGATTCTTAATTATTGTAAGGGTTAAATCTACTTTAGATCTGGACAATCGGTGGAACTGTTTCTGAGCTCCGGAAGCATTCAATGCAACAAAACAAGATAGCCATTTGAATGAATGCTTAGTTTCAATGGTAGGGATTGTATCTTTATACAAATTATGGACAAAGAATATTGCACAACTTAAAGAGAAAGGAGGGAGGGAGGGAGGACAGAGTTTATCACATGGGGCATAATTCCTATACAAACATATAGCATCTCAGACATTAGTCTAAACTAGTATTTTAGCTGACGGTTGATATTATCTAAAAACATAATTAAAACTATTTGCTGCTGACGTTTTGCCTTTGTCTGAAGACATAATTTCAAAACCAGTTCTTACCAGACCTTATCTATCATGTGGTCATCATGATAAACAAGACCCTAAACTAAAGATATTCCTCAGTCATCTATTTTAAAGTTTTAGTCTTGTTAACTCTTTCTCCTCCTTCAATCATTGTTTGCAAATTTATGAGAAAAAAATGTCATAGTCTGTTGGGTCTGTCGATTGATTCCTTAGGTATTGTCTTTAAACATCAGAGATGAAATATATACATCTCCCTTTTATTGGTTTGTTGGGAGCAAAGAAAAGAAAAATATAAATGTAACTCCACTTTTTAGATGATGTTTCATGCTAAACCCATGTTTTTGGTGTAGCATGAAACATGTTCAGGGTCCACAGTCCTCCAACCTCAATTTGGCAGCTCCACTTACAGGATTGTGGCGTTCCTCTGCCCATGCTGACTCCATTCATGTTTACCTTAAATATTATTCTCATACACATAATAGAAATAATAGAATTGTGGGGTTGGGTTTGGTGGCGTGGAGGCCTTCATCCCTTGTTATTTTTTTATACCTGGGTGGCAGGAAGTGGATTTATGAATTTCCCCCCACTTTTTTGGAATAAACATTTGCATCTAAAATTATATGGATACCCCACAGTTTCCTGATGAGGCAGGTAGGCAGTCTGTGAAGAGTATCCGACCCCATGCTGAAGAAGTCCCCGCCTACAGGACGTAACGCGTACGGGAGAGAGGAGTCACGTTTGACGTCACCCGCGGCCATCTTCTAGGTTTGAAACAACCTTACATGCTTGTACAACCGGCACTCAATTATGAGTGCAACTTTTGTAAGTAGATTCTAATACTTTTATTTGAAATTAAACTAGTTTATACGAAGAGCACTAGTTTGTTCCCTTCCTCTTTTTTATAACTTGTGCTGCGGGAGAACAACGGCTTTTATCGATCTACGATCATCACCCCAGGAGTGGGTATAAGGCTTAGTGACCTGTTTCAGGTCGGATGTGTGAGGTGAGAGGCTAGATTATCTGTGGTGGAAGAACCTTTTTCACCGCTACATTGTTCTGTCTGCCAGATTCACTTGGGAAGCTGTTTTCATTTATCCATGTGCATGAAGTGATATTCTTGGATGATTTTCTATGGATTATCAGCAGTTTTGTATGGACTATTAGTATCACTATGGACTATTAGTATTAATTAATGTTATTGCGCTGCACTATTTTGTTTGTTTTTAATCTGTGAAGAGTGTCAAAGATTAACATATCCTCAACCCAGGATGGGAACTAATAATCATTCCACCAACAAATGAACTGTATTTGGACTAAATATACAGCTGACTAAACTTTGGGGACATTTCTAGGATCTGTTGAAAGAATATGATTTTTGTGAGAAAAAACTCCATACAATTTTCTTGAGCGGATGTTATTAACCAGACTTTTCAATTAAAGTGATATTAAAGTCTCTTTAAAAAAATAAATATGTTTTATTTAAACTGCTCTGTAAAATTATTTTGCACAGAGCAGCACCCATCCTCCTCTTCTTGGGTCCCTCGCCGGGGCTCCTGGCCCCTCCCTCCTGCCGAGTGTCCCCAGAGCAAGTAGCTTTCAATGGAGGGCTGTCAGAAACCACAAAATCAGGCCGAGACAGAAGTATAGTTAAATCACACTTGTTTAATAAAGAACAAACGTAGTCAAAACATAGCCAAAGTTCAGTAACCGGAACGGATAATCAGCCAAGCCAGAAGTCAGGGATCAATGTAGTGGAACAGCAAGCAGGATCCGGAGCCAGAAGGGATGTCAGCAAACAAGTCTTGAACAGGATCGTAGGAGTTTCTGTGATGTTGACCAAGGTGAAGGCAGAGCTCCTCTGGACTGAAAGGCTTAAGTAGGCAGGACTGATGAGCAGGATATCATCAACAGCTGAGTAACTGTGGAGAGATAGGAGCTGGCAATTAGCCAAACAGCTGAGCGGCCAGCTCTGAGAAGGAAGGGCTGAGCCCAGCCCTGACAATGGCATCCAAGCCGGCTTAATTCCAAGCTGCGGCTCTGCATGTCCATTCATACACAGCTCGGCCCTACCCCCCTCTATCTTCTGATTGGCTTGGTAGCTGTAAATGACTGCGTTGAATTCGTTGGTGCAATGTTTCTAAAAAAGTTTGTACACTTTGCTGAGTTATTTAGATGTCGGCATTGAAATGAAATCCATCTCGTGCATGCAAAGTCAATCATGAGACGGATCTCTGAAGACTATTTTCATAATTCAAATCCATCAATCTGTCTGCTTTCACTGAGCCCCGTCCTGTCCTCTCTGCCTGGAGCTCACACACTGAAGACACAAAAATGTTGACTTCTCACTCCATGTATTGTTTAGTCTCCTCAGTCTTGGGACTCAGCTTGGCAATCCCTTCTTACACTTGTATTGTGATGGGTAACCTGGACATCATCAGAAAGAAAGGGAAGTTGAGTCCCACCGATGTGATCTTTCTGGCTAAGGGAATTGTGAACATTCTCCTCCAGTGATGAGTCTACAGGGAATGCTCCTTGTCTATTCTATTCTCCTTGTCTACTCATTGCACCCGCTGGGCAAGCGCATCCACTCCGGGGATACGCGGCGGGCGCGTGTGCGTGCCTCCAGTGGCGCGAGTGCCTGCTGTGACATCTAAAAGAAGCGACGTACAGCTACGGTGATTTGTGCAGCCGTGCCAACCTGCCGCAGTATAACTGCGGCGGCTGGTCAGCTAGCGGATAATGTATGTAATCTGTGATTAAGCTTTTAGAAGAACTTTAGTCTTTTTACTAATTTACCCCACACTTATCATCCTGGGGGTGGGGGGGATATATTTTTATCAAAATATTATTTTATGCGAAGACAGATTTATATAAACATTAAAAATGTGTACTCGCCACACAAAGAGAGAAAGAAAACATATAAAGGTGTATACCCTAAGTCCCCATTCTATTTTTCCCACCTTGTTACTCAAAAGAAGAAAAAAGAAATGTGAATTGTATGTAAATCTAAATTTTCACACACCCCCCCAACACACACCTTCCCTCTAACCTTCCTTCAGGCCCAAAATAGGCATTGCACTGTACAGTGCATATTTTTATAACAGGGGCTTTCAGATTCCTATAAATCCCTCATAAACTCCCACATCCTCATTGGTTGTCAGATGAGTGAAATAAGTCCTTGTCCCCTCAACATAGAGATAAGGTGCTTTGCAAAGGGGGAAGGCTTTTCCACCCCCCTTCCATGGCACCCTCCTGATGGTGAAAGCAGTGGCGGCTGGTGCTCAATATTTTGGGGGGGCCACAAACCAACGGCAACCCCATCCTGAGAGATGGGTGGCATCCCCCACCCATGGGAGATGGACAGACATGAAGGCGGCGATCAGCCCCCCTCCCTGGGAGACCGACGGACAGAAAGGCGGCGATCTGAGGCCTCCTTAAATTAGGAGACAAGTGACGAGACCTGGCCAGGATGACACTCTGATCTCCCCTCCTCCTCCCTCCACTGTCCGAGCTGGGGAGTGCTGGATGTGGCTGCAGGTGAGCCTTCCCTGGAGGCCTCACTCTGGGGGGCCATTGCTTTTCCTGTCGGCCGAACGGGAAGTGGGTCCTGGGACCCGCTTCCCGATTGGCCCAGGAGGAGAATCAGGAAGACAATAGTGAATATTAATTCTCTAATGTCACACAACTGGGAGGGCTCAGGGCTCAGTGCTCTGCGCCCGAGCCTAACCTTTTTTGAAGCCAATTAGAGCCTCTAGCTCTGATCATGTGCTTAAAAAAAAAAACCCATTGGAATCCATGCGTTTGGCACCCAGCATGTAGATTAGGGCCTGGGCGCATGGATTAAGGTTGGGTCGCCACTGGTTGAAAGACAAGTAGGCCACCGGCCTTCCTTTCCTGCCCGCCCAGGCTGCATGCTTGGTTAAGACTTTGGCTTGAATTTTAAGAGGAGCACCATGACATTTTTTTTCTTTTATTATGTTATGTCACTTTTAGAGATCTATATCACACTGTCCTGTATCTTCACAAGGTTAAAGGCAAATCTCCCAAGCATATTATTTAACAGGTTTTGAAAAATCAGCTGCCATCTGTGGTGCCGTTTGGTTCAAATTTTTGTATAAGGTTCTGCACGTTTTGTTTTTCTTTTCATGTTCGTTCATTCACTATCACGCGGTCTCCTTCCTCTATTCCAGGGATTTTCAACCAGGATTCCTCCATAGGTTGCTAGGGGTTCCTTGAGCAATGAGCAATTTCTGCCTCTCAGTTAAGCTACCACTGAAACCATTGATCCTTTTAGGTATCTGTAAGGGGGGAATTCTTCCCAATGACCACACGTGAAAGGAGCATTCTTCCCACATGAATGTGTCATGAGATGTAGATATAGTCATTTTTAGCGGGGGGGTTCCCTGAGACCGGAAAGCTATCTCAAGGGTTCCTCTGTGTTAAAATGGTTAAGAAAGACTGCTCTATTTTGTCACAAGCTTACAACCTTTTTCACTTTTACACATTCTAATTCTCACTCGTCCTGTGTCTGTTTTTTCCAATTTTTGCCTTACATCTTGCATGGTTGTTTCAAACAGTTTGCACTTTTTTTTTATAATTGTAGTTTTTATTAAGAGTTTTCAGAGGATATACAAATTGTACAAGTAACTGTATACAAGCAAGGTGTAAAAAAATACAAACAACAAATGTCCATGTTTACAGAGCACAGAGGTGTTCTGTAGATCATATCAAAAAGGCAAGAGCAACTCAAAGAATGTAACAATAGTTGTCTCGAGGGAAGGCGGAGAAGCAAAAAAAAATTCTTTGAAAAGTATTTATCGGTACACAGGGCATAGGCCAAAGAGACTTTCTTCATGATTTACTGGGTAGCAGAGGTGTACCAAATCCGGATCGATCCCAGAGTTCCCAGATTTTGTTAAACTGGGGGATACTATCATGCACAGAGGCTGTCAAATACTCCATCCCTCGAATCTAAGCCATTAATTGTAAAAACCTAGACCAAGGGGGAGCTGAGTTGAAAAGCCAACACAGTGGAATGAGCCTTTTGGCTGCTAAGAGAATGAATGCAATCAGCCTGTTATCTTTTTTTTGTAATACCAGGGAAGGGAAGTCCTAAGAGATAATTTAGGGGATTAAGCGGAAGGGACGCCTCCACCACCTTTTGTATCAGCAGCATTACCTCATGCCAAAAAGGCTGTATCATGGAACATTGCCAAAAGATATGGAATAAAGATCCAATTTCAGACCCACAGTGCCAGCAACTTGCCGAAGATGAGGGATCAAATTTTTGAATAACTTTGGGAGTTTTGTACCAAAACATGAGTACCTTAATAGATGTTTCCCTATGTACGACACATCTTGAGAACTTGAAAGTGGAAGACCAGATTCTATCCCACATTTGGGAACTAATAGGTCTGCCTATTAAATGAGACCATCTACTCATGTATCGATGAGTGTTCTCAGTGAGAGGTGTTGACTCATAGAGGATATGGTGTATAGAGGATACTAGATGTAATTGTTGGGGACCTTGTGCACATAGATATTCAAAGGGGGTGGGTTTATCTAGGGTCAAGAGCAGAGAATGGAAAAAATGTCTAGTCTGTAGGTAAAAATGGAAAAGGCGTGCTGGGATACCAAATTTCTCACGTAGAATATCGAAACTGTGTAACCTACGGGAGATTGGATGTACCAAGTTCCGTAGCTGGAACAACGAGGCCTCCATCCACGGGAGTACTCTACCCAGGGACAGACTATCTGGAATGGAGGGATTAAAGAGCACATTCGCTAGGGGAGAGCAGGGTGAGATAAGTGGAAACATTTTAAGACATTTGCGCCAGATACTCAAAGTAAAGTTCATTGGAGCAGTACTTTGACGTCTATATATGGGATCCAGAGAGGGAGCTGGAGACCAAATTAGAGAGCAAGGATGTACCGGGTACAATACTCCCCTCTCTATAGCGGTCCAATGGTTATGGGCATGAAGGGAGGACCATGATGCAATGACTCTCAAATGTGAAGCATAGTAATATTTAATAATATCCGGTGCTCCCAATCCCCCCCTAGACCCCTTTGCGAAAACCACCGAGATTGCTATACAGTGTGCCCTATTATTCCAAATGAAGTTAAGAAAGCTCCTCTGTAGCGGTTTAAGTTGAGGGGTTGGGATTGCAACAGGCAATGTCTAAAAATTATATAATAATCTAGGCAAAATAGACATTTTTAAAATGTTAATCCTGCCCAGTAATGATAAAGGGAGTTTTGCCCAGGTTTGTAGAGATTTGTTGATCTCAAGTAGGGATGAGCCGAACACCCCCCTGTTCGGTTCGCACCAGAACATGCGAACAGGAAAAAAGTTCGTTTGAACATGCGAACACCGTTAAAGTCTATGGGACACGAACATGAATAATCAAAAGTACTAATTTTAAAGGCTTATATGCAAGTTATTGTCATAAAAAGTGTTTGGGGACCTGGGTCCTGCCCCAGGGGACATGGATCAATGCAAAAAAAAGTTTTAAAAACGGCCATTTTTTCAGGAGCAGTGATTTTAATAATGCTTAAAGTCAAACAATAAAAGTGTAATATCCCTTTAAATTTCGTATCTGGGGGGTGTCTATAGTATGCCTGTAAAGGGGCGCATGTTTCCTGTGTTTAGAACAGTCTGACAGCAAAATGACATTTTGAAGGAAAAAACTCATTTAAAACTACCCGCGGCTATTGCATTGCCGACAATACACATAGAAGTTCATTGATAAAAACGGCATGGGAATTTCCCAAAGGGGAACCCCGAACCAAAATTAAAAAAAAAAAATGACGTGGGAGTCCTCCTAAATTCCATACCAGGCCCTTCAGGTCTGGTATGGATATTAAGGGGAACCCCGGCCAAAATTAAAAAAAAAAAAAATGACGTGGGGTTCCCCCTAAATTCCATACCAGACCCTTTAGGTCTGGTATGGATTTTAAGGGGAACCCCGCGCCAAAAAAAAAAAATGGCGTGGGGTCCCCCCAAAGATCCATACCAGACCCTTATCCGAGCACGCAACCTGGCAGGCCGCAGGAAAAGAGGGGGGGACGAGAGTGCGGCCCCCCCCTCCTGAACCGTACCAGGCCACATGCCCTCAACATTGGGAGGGTGCTTTGGGGTAGCCCCCAAAACACCTTGTCCCCATGTTGATGAGGACAAGGGCCTCATCCCCACAACCCTGGCCGGTGGTTGTGGGGGTCTGCGGGCGGGGGACTTATCGGAATCTGGAAGCCCCCTTTAACAAGGGGACCCCCAGATCCCGGCCCCCCCCTGTGTGAAATGGTAAGGGGGTACAAAAGTACCCCTACCATTTCACTAAAAAACTGTCAAAAATGTTAAAAATGACAAGAGACAGTTTTTGACAATTCCTTTATTTAAATACTTCTTCTTTCTTCTATCTTCCTTCATCTTCTGGTTCTTCTGGTTCTTCTGGCTCTTCTGGTTCTTCCTCCGGCGTTCTCGTCCAGCATCTTCTATCTTCTTCTCCTCGGGCCGCTCCGCACCCATGGCATGGGGGGGAGGCTCCCGCTCTTCTCTTCTTCTTCATCTTCTTCTGAAGGGTCTGGTATGGAATTTAGGGGGAACCCCACATCATTTTTTTTTTAAATTTTGGCCGGGGTTCCCCTTAATATCCATATCAGACTTGAAGGGCCTGGTATGGAATTTAGGGGGACTCCCACGTCGTTTTTTTTTTTTTAATTTTGGTTCGTGGTTCCCCTTTGGGGAATTCCCATGCCGTTTTTATCAATGAACTTCTATGTGTATTGTTGGCAATGCAATAGCCGCGGGTAGTTTTAAATGAGTTTTTTCCTTCAAAATGTCATTTTGCTGTCAGACTGTTCTAAACTCAGGAAACATGCGCCCCTTTACAGGCATACTATAGACACCCCCCAGGTACGAAATTTAAAGGGATATTACACTTTTACTGTTTGACTTTAAGCATTATTAAAATCACTGCTCCTGAAAAAACGGCCGTTTTTAAAACTTTTTTTTGCATTGATCCATGTCCCCTGGGGCAGGACCCAGGTCCCCAACACTTTTTATGACAATACCATGCATATAAGCCTTTAAAATTAGCACTTTTGATTTCTCCCATAGACTTTTAAAGGGTGTTCCGCAGCATTCGAATTTGCCGCGAACACCCCAAATTGTTCGCTGTTCGGCGAACTTGCGAACAGCCAATGTTCGAGTCGAACATGAGTTCGACTCGAACTCGAAGCTCATCCCTAATCTCAAGGATCAGAGAGGGGTAATTTGCAGAGTAAAGTGTAGTGCAGGATGGAGTAAGTAGAACCCCTGGGTATTTGAGGGAGTCAGTGTACCACCTATAAGGATATGAAGCTTGGGAAAGTTGGGATAGTTAAGGGGTGGGGGACATTGATCGGAAGGGCCTCCGTTTTAGAGGTGTTTACCTTATAACCTGAGATCTCACTAAACAGGCATAGCAATTTGTGTAGTGATGGAAGCGATAACAGTGGATTTGTGATAGTCAGTAACATATTGTATTCTCCCTGTCTCATCACCACTCCGCGAATGTCAGGATGAATACAAACGGACTCGGCCAGGTGCTCTAGGCACAAAATAAAAAGTAGCAGCGACAAAGGGCATCCCTGCCGAGTTCCATTTGTCATGGGGAAGCCAGGCGACAGGAGGGAAGACATCTGAACCTGAGCAGTGACTTTCGAATAAAGAGCCTCTAAGGCTTTTAAAAAAGGGCCTCCAAAACCATATACCCATAAGGTGGCAAACATATAAGGCCAACTCAGCCTGTCAATCGATCAGGTCTATCGTGCGGTGGGTGTTGTCCCCAGCATGTCTGCCGGGGACAAAACCCACTTGATCTTTGTTAATTAATTTTGGGATAATTCTGGATAATCTAGATGCAAGGATTTTAAAAGATTTTAAAGATTTTATAGTCCGAATTTAAAAGGGCTATGGGCCTGTAATTGTCTGGAAATGAAGGATCCTTACCAGGTTTTGGGATGATAGTAATGTAAGAATGGGAAAATTGGGGATTAGGAGGTTTGCCTTTAAGTAAGGATTCATAAAGAGTCAGCATATGAGGTGACAGTGACAGTAGGTCTTATAGTAAAAATATGATAACCCATCTGGGCCTGGTGATTTGTTTAACGGGAAATCTTTGACTATACCGAGGAGTTCTTCCGCTGTTATAGCTGTGTTTAAACTAGCCAGGTCAGGTGTAGATAGATTTGGAAGCTTTAGGTCAGAGAAGAACTCCTCAAATTTCTCTTGAGTAAAGTTAAAATTGTTTGCAGGGGTCAGACAATTAGACAGCTTATGATAAAATTTACCAAAAATTTTTGACATCTCTTGAGGGCAGTGGGTTCTGGATCCGTCTGTTTGGAGTAGGAAGTAAGGGAAGGAGTTAAGAGGACGTGGACGTAGTTTATTGACTAGAATTTTGTGAGGTTTATTAGAGAACTCATAACACTTTTGTTTTGACAAAAGAAGGGATTTAGCTGCCTTTCCTAGTTGTGTAGATTTAATTTGTTCTCTGAGGGTGGTGACCCTACGAAGCTTCAGCACTGTGGGACTGCCCAGCAACTGCCGTTCAGCCTTCATCAAGTCTGTAGTAAGGGTCTGCAAAAGACTGTTTCTGTCCTTTTTTAGATGTGAACCTTCTGCTATACATTCACCACGAAACACAGCCTTGTGAGCCTCCCACAATGTAGAAAACTCAGATACCGAGCCTATATTAAGTTGGAAAAATTCTTTGGGACCCATTGCCAGCTTATTCCGTGAGACCTCAGATTGTAAAAGGTGTTCATTGAGGCGCCAATGGCATGATTTAGCGTGGGTCTGAGAAAGCATAAGGTCTAATGTAATGGGCGCGTGGTCAGACCACGTGATAGGGGATATATCAGAGTCAATGACATGAGGAATGAGTGGAGCCGAAACGAAAAGTGGTCTAGACGAGAATACATTTTATAGGCTATTGAGTAAAATGAGTATTGCTTAGCAGAGGGATGTTTGATCCTCCATGAGTCAAAGAGTTGATGGGACCTGATACATTTACAGAATGATCTAGCTTGGGATGTAATCTTCCCTGAGGGGACAGCATTAAACAAAGTTTGTCTGTCTCTGGTGGGGGACATGACCAAGTTGAAATCCCCACCAACAATCATAAATGGTTGAGAACGGTACTCGGGGGGAACCAAAAAGTTTATTGAGGAAATCAATCTGCCCAGTATTAGGGGCATATAGATTGACCAGGGTGAGGGATGCGTTCAGATAGTCACAATCTAGAATGAGAAATCGTCCATGAGGGTCTACATGGGTGTTCTTCACCTTTATAGGACATGATTTCCTGATCAGGATAGCTGCTCCCATCGTGCCAGTGGAATCGGAGGCAAGAAAGGACTTAGGGAAGGACTTTGCAAATTTTAGCGAGCCATCAATCTTAAAGAGCGTCTCTTGAATCATTATCACATCAGCACCTGAGGATCTGAACTCCTTCAGAGCTAACCAACGCTTCCGAATAGAGCCCAGGCCCTTCACATTATAAGACATGGCCCTCAAAGCCATTTATGAAACGCTTTCAAAAATGCATTTGTTAGTGTACCAACTCTAGGAGAAAACACATCAAACATTTCGTTTAAACAAGTATGAGAATGAGTAAAACACTTGTAGGTAAAATAACCGCTTGACACCCGTGCATTAGCAAAAACAACAGGTGAGTAGGAAACCCTTAAAGATATGAAAAAAAGAAAAAGAAAAACCTGCAAACTCATCTTACCAAGATGGCTTTTGAAGCATGGACATGGTGAAGAAAAAAGAAAAAATTTCTGGGTAGTGACCGTGTGGTTGTCTGCCTCCTCCAACCCCAGAAGCGGGTCCATTGTGGCGAACGGGTCAGTGGGCAAAATCAAGGCAGTCGATTGCGGCCTAGTAAGGAAGCGATCCATGTGTGATTCTCCACGAGGCCCGAGCAGTGGTTTATAGTGCTGATGTTGCTGGCCGATTTTTCCCATGGGATGCTCTGTCAGGGCGGCAGGTGTTCAGGCTTACCCCTGATGCTAGATGTGGCTTTTGAAGCTTCTCAGGGGTCTCGGAGATTCGGCGGAGTCCGGAGCTCACCTAAAGAGCGTCCACCATGTCGGAAGCCGCGCATGCGCCCCCGAACAGTTTGCACTTTTACTTCTACTTCAGTTTCCAACAGCCTTTCATTATAAGGCTCTATGGTTGAACTCACGCATTTCATAGATCACAAATCAGCATCCATTATTCGCACACATATTTCACAATCAGTTGTTTGAATTTCTCAGGCTCTGTCTTCTTGGGTGCCCATATATTTTGATTTCATATTAAACTAGAAAAGGTACAATTTCTGGGGAAATTGTGAAAGTGTTCTTGCCTCTACAACTGGAGTGGGCGGAGTAACTGGGTGGGGTGGAGTGGCTTGAGTAACTGTGAAAAGTGTTAAAAAGCTTAATATTTTAAAAAGTATAAATAGTAGTAAAAAAGTTCCATCATTCGCTGAAAGAGCTGAACATTTTTTTCAAAAGTAATTTTTTTTTTCAAAAATGAATTTTTTTTAATCAAAAATGATTTTTTTTTCTTCAAAAATGATTTTTTTTTTCAAAAGTAATTTTTTTTTTCAAAGGTAATTTTTTTTTTCAAAAATGAATTTTTTTATTTCAAAAATAATTTTTTTTTCGAAATTATTATTTTTTTTAAAGTAATTTTTTTTTCAAAAATAATTTTTTTTTTTCAAAAATATTTTTTTTTTTTCAAATATATTTTTTTTTCAAAAATAATTTTTTTTTTGAAAAGAAATTTTTTTTTCAAAAATATTTTTTTTTTCAAAAATAATTTTTTTTTTTCAAAAATATATATTTTTTTTTTTTCAAAAATGATTTTTTTTTTTCAAAAATAATTTTTTTACTTTTTTCAAAAAAAATTTTTTTTTTTCAAAAATATTTTTTTTTTTTACATGGGGCGGTCATAATGTTTTGGCTGATCATGGGGTGGTCATAATGTTTTGGCTGATCATGGGGTTGTCAGCTTTTGTCACTTCCCACTCTAGTTTTGAACATTTCGCCATTCATTCCTATGGGACCAATTTCGCCGCAAAAACGTCATTTCGTGGACCATTCGGCAAAACATTCCACAAAGTAATAACACACCAATCGGGAACAATCCGCTCGTTTCGGTATATTATTTGTCTCTGTAGTGTGAAAACTGTGGGAGGAGTCTACAAGCATTATCAAGTCTAGCAGATGAAGTCACATGCATTTGGAGTGTCTCAGCATCTTGTGTTTACAACCACTGTTTCCTAGCAACGCTCATGCCCTGTTTATGCTTCTCAAATACTGCTTCATCAAAACTGCCCCATCAGAATTACCCCATCAAAACTGCCCCATCATATTCCTCTATTATAAATCAGTACATGGTGTGTCTGTCCCCTCCCCCGGGCTCTGTAATCAGAGCTGAGATGCTCCAGCCACCTCCCCCCTGTGTATAACAGAAGCTTTGGTAACCATGGCAACAAAACAAACACTAACAGTACACTCTGATTAATGGCTAAAATTTCCTGAAATGACCTCTAAACAAATGGCCGTATTTTAAAAACTATACATCCTACAGCGAAGATTTTTATATTGTGAGAATCACAAGACCCAGACCTAGATTTTGACGTATAGTATGTCTCTGAAATATTAAAAATGAAGGCACGGTCGCAGTTTAGAAATTGCCCTTCAAATTTGAAGGGGCTAGAGTGTAGTTTCAATGAATGTCAATGGACGGCGTGAGTTGCAAACAAATGGTCATATTGTGAAAACTATCAGGACTATGGCTTAGCCGTGGACATGTTTAGTGGCAGCAGGGATAGCTGAACGTTTTGATATAAGATTTGTGTAGGTGGGCTTGAAAATGAGGGAGTGGCGGCAGTTTAGAAATCATGTTCTGATTTTCCAGCTTTTGTCATCTCCCACTCTAGTTTCCCCATTCATTCCTATGGGACCAATTTCGCCGCAAAAATGACGATATTTCGTGAACCATTCGGCGAAACGTTCCACAAAGTAATAGCACACCATTCGGGAACAATCCGCACGTTTCGGTATATTACTTGTCTATGTAGTGTAAAAACTGTGGGAGGAGTTAGGGTGGTAAATTTGGCTATAATAATAAGAATAATATATATGTGAGATAACAGTAAGTGGTCTTGCTATGCAAGAACACTTAAAAAAGAAAAGAAATACAACATAAGTATTGGGGGGATTATTGGTTACCCGTTCCCTTTTTTAGGCTTAGACCTTGGGCTGTTCTATGTCGCCCTGGGACTCTGGTTCATGCTGTTGGTCTGTTCATGTCACAGACCGGGAAATCTGAGCAATTTGTCTACCATTGCCAGTCACCCCTGGCAAATCTCGGTTGCCCCGCACCCTAGTATTTCTTCCAAATTGGCCACATTATCTCTCGTTCAACCTATACACATTTCTCGCATTACTCTCTATCTTTTGTTGTTTGTCTTTCTTCTGATACCGCATACTCTCAATATGCTCTAACACACACACCCTTTTTTGTAGCTGGAACATGTCACAGGCTGACTGCAATGATTTTGCTTCTGCAGATATTTCATCCTTCACCCACCAGGGGTTCAGAGCACGGTAGTGCTCAGACCCTAAGAAACTGGACCATTCCTAAACTTACGGCGGAGCTATAGCGTAGAGGCATTCTCTACAAGGCCACAGTTCAGAAGGCAGAGCTGTTTAAATTGCCGTTTCTGCCTCCATCAGTAGCCGGACCTAGCTCGGAACCGGTTTCTCTGCAGTCTATAGCCACGGCACTCTCTCAGTTATACGGAATGATCAACACCTTATCCACATCTAGCCATGATGTTCAGGCGAGAATGGAGGTTTTAGAGACTCGTCCAGCAGCCGCCACACCTGAAGTAGTGGCAGCTCCAGCACCGGCAGTCCCGATTACAGGTACGACGGATCCCAAACCCACCGTTCTTCCAGCACGCTTCATACCAGCCAACATCAAAAAAGACATTTTAGAGGTCAAGAACGTGAACCTGGCCTCACTTCTTATTGCCGCACAGTACTTTGTTGATAACAAGTCTTATGATTGTGGGGATTTCTCAGTCGTGGTTAAGCTAAGTCTAGACTTAATCGTAAGTTGTCCATCCCAGAATTTGTTCCGGCCTTTGGCATCTTCCGAGATGTGCTTTGTTCAGTTAGACCCATCAGGAGGGAGGAGCTGGATTTGTATCTTGTATCACTTGGCTCCATAGCATTGGAGGGCAGAAGCGATGTCAAACGTCACTTCCGCCCAATGCTCTCTAAGGGGAAGATCGATGCGCAAATACGGTGTGACATAAAGAATTGCACTGACCGCCATTTTATTCTCTAGGGTGTTAGAAAAAATATATATATGAAATGTTTGGGGGTTCTCAGTAATTTTCTAGCAAAAAAAAAACAGATTTTAACTTGTAAACAACAAATCTCAAAAAGAGGCTCGGTCCTTAAAGGGTTAAACATTTAGTGTATTTGTATATTTTGTTGCATTTCTAGTGATTTGCTGCATAATGTATTTTAAAAATACAACATTAAAAAAAAAAGCTTCACATAGAAAGCCTTGTTTATCCTCCATTGACATGCTAAATCAATAGTCATGCTATCCAATGGTATAATGGAAATGAGTCAGAGATTGTATTACACAGGTTGTTCCGTGCTTTAGATGTCGGCATTGCAATGAAATCCATCCCATTTATGCAAAGTCAATCATGAGACGGATCTCTGAAGGCTTTTTCCATAATTCCAACTCTAAATATATCATTCTGTCTGCTATCACTGGACGTGTCCCGTCATCTCTGTGCGGAGATCACACCAACAGTAATAATGCTCTTCAATGTTTTAACTCCTGTGGTCTTGGGACTCGGCTTGGCAATCCCTTCGAACACTTGTATTGTGATGGTTAACCTGGACAGCATCAGAAAGAAGGAAAAGTTGAGTCCCTCCGATGTCATCTTTCTGGGGAAGGGAATTGTGAATATTCTCCTCCAGTGTTTGTTTGCTCTCAAGGGAATGTTCTTTCTCTTGCCTTCTGTAGTCTTATCATACAAAAATGTATACTTATTTTTTACAAGATTAATCTACTTCCTAACCTACTACAACTTCTGGTTGACCTTCTGGCTCTCGGCTCATTACTGTACCAGCATCACCAATCTCAGCTATGGGTTCTTCATCTGGTTAAAGAGAATTGTGTCCAATTTCCTAAATCAACTTCTATTCCTGACAGCACTTGTGATGTTCCCTGTGAGTGTTCTGACTATCTGGACTTTCAATGGAGGAAGTCCTATCCAGTCTTCTGAGAACAGTACAGAAGTCTTTAATACCAATGACATTTACCATGTTAATTATTACTATTTCGTGCCTGCGAACGTCCTAGGTGTCATTCTACCATTCTGCCTTAGTCTTCTGTGCCTGGTCCTCACTTTCTCTTTTCTGCTCAGACACGTCTGGAGGGTGAAGAATAACGACTCTGGGTCAACACGTCCAAACCTTCAGGTTCACGTCACTGCACTGAGGACAATCTTCTTCTTGCTTCTCGTGCTCACCTCCTTCTCCATGTGTGAGGTGCTTTCGTTTCTCACAAAATCCCCAGTGTTCACAAACCCAATAACCATAGCCAGTTGGTCCTTGCAATTATTGTCTCCATCAGTAGAGGCTTCCATCATCTTCCAGGCCAGCAACAAGCTGAAAAGGATCATTGTGAGAAGATTCTGGACCAGAAGCTTTTTACCTTGAATGTCTAAATATACGGTATATATCTACTTTAACCAGAGGCATAACTAAAGATCATGGCCCCACAGATAATTGTCATAGAGCCTCCCGGTGACCTCCCTACTGCCATTGATTTAAATATAAAATGTGTCTAAATCAGGGGATAGTTACCAGCAGAGCATAGTCAGTACATTACTACAGACCAATACTGTAGGAAATGGCTGTCAGGAAAGAGGAGGGGGGGGACATCAAGACAGGAAACTTACTTTTAACTTTAATTTTCTCTGAGAACCTCTGACCTCAGTAGCTCCCCAGTTTGTTTTTTCAGAATCCCAGATCTCAGGGCTCCAAAGTGGATTCTAAGCTCTACCACCACTTTCCTTGCCACAGCAACCAAGTACTGGAAGAATGTGTATTGGACAGAAACGTGGACTTTATAGGCCCCCCGGTAGTAAACAAAAAACTTTTATTAATGACAAGTCACATATATTAGCATAAAACACATAAAATTACAGCAAATTCATACATTTTATCACTGACATCTCCAATGGGACCACTGAATTACGGCCACCTCATATAGTCATCCCTGGTGGGTACTCTCAGCGGAGCTGGAGTGGGTAAGTATTGTAGTGTGTATGCTCTAAATGTTTCGTGATATACGCTTCTTCAGGAGCTTATTTTAGTTTTTTCTCTATAGTTGGTATGTCATTAGACACAGGCTTGGTTGGTAACCTCACAAACGTGGGTGATAGTTTATCCATAAAGTAGACTTTTAACAGCTATCAGCAGGATCATAGGCTTGGGGGAGCATCTCTATGGTGGTTTTGTATCTTGTAGTTGAGTACAATAGTATTATGGATGTTTAAAGGGATAGTCAGTCAGTGACCGATCAATTGAACCAGTAGGTAAGCTATACCATCCAATGGTGACCATAAGGTTCCCAAAACATAAATGCCAATAAATGATCCAATAGATTAGCTCTCAAGATAATGGTCTCGGACGCCTCATAACAGTGTTAACCTTCTGGTGCAATCGATCGTAGATCATACACACTGCAATACTTACCCACTCCAGCTCTGCTGAGAGTACCCACCAGGGCCGCCATACGAGGTAGCCCTGATTCAGTGGTCCAGTTGGAGATGTCAGTGATAAACTGTATGAATTTGCTGTAATTTTATGTGTTTTATGCTAATATATGTGAATTGTCATTAACAAAAGTTTTTATTTTTACTATCGGTGCCTATAAAGACCATGTTTCTGTCCAATACACATATTTCAATTATTAGGATGTGGCACCCTGTATCACATCCTAAAGCAAACATTAAAAAAAATGTGTGGAGTTCCCTCCAGACCCTTTGAGTCTGGTATAGATTTTAATGGGGCACCTCACATTAAAAAAGTCCCCCTAAAAATCCATAGCAGCCCCCTATTTCCAGCATGCAGGAAAAGGGGGGGTTGCATGTGACACCCCCTGTTCCTGAACCACACTAGGCCACATGCCCTCAACATGGGGAAGTACCTTCGGATCTATTGGACGGATGGGCGGGAAGTTGAGTGAGGGCAAGTTGCCCCCCCCCCCTCAAATCTATGCCCTTGGAGGACCGACGTGAAAAAAGATCACTTCCGCCCCCTGGCCTTAAAGTCTGAGGTTTTTTTGACCCCCAGATCTCACATTAAAGAGGTCCTTTCCTGCTTATTTCTATTACAAGGAATGTTTACATTCCTTTTAATAGAATTAAAAATGATGATTTTTTTTTTAAAGGGACAGTGTAAATAATTTTTTTTTTTTAAAGCGCCCGAGCTGGTGCACAGAAGCGAACGCATACGCAAGTCGCGCACACATATGTAAACGGTGTTCAAACCACACATGTGAGGTATTTCCACAATCATTTAGGCAAGAACAATCATTCTAGCACCAGACCTCCTCTGTAACTCCAAACAGGTAACCTGTAAAAAAATTTAAAAGCGTCCCCTTTGGAGATTTTTAAGTACCTTAGTTTGTCTCCATTCCACAAGTGGGTCGCTATTTACGGTTATCTTATTTTTTTATTCAAAAGAGTGTATTTATTTTTTTTAAATTGTGTTTGTAAGACCGCTGCACAAATACGGCGTGACGTATAGTCCGACAGCCATTTTATTCTCTAGGGTGTCTGAAAAAAAAAAAAATATATATATATACATATATATATATATATATATATATATATATATATATATATATATATATATATATATATATATATATATATATATATACATATATATATATATATATATATATATATATATATATATATATATATATATATATATACGTATATATATATATATATATATATATATATATATATACACGTATATATATATATATATATATATATATATATATATATATATATATATATATATATATATATATATATATATATATAATGTTTGGGTGTTCTAAGTAATTTTCTAGCAAAAGATAAGGATTTTAACTTGTAAACAACAAATGTCAGAAAAAGGCTTGGTCCTTAAAGCGGAGTTCCACCCAAAAGTGGAACTTCCGCTTTAAGACCTCCTCCCCAGATCCTGTTTGTAAAACAGAGCTTTCGGGGATGACGGGGGGGAGCAGGTAACCGATTTTGACAGGTGCCTGCTCCCACTTCTGCTCCGGTCGCCTAGGCAATCGGAAGTGGAAACACTCCCAGTCACGGAGCGCAGCGCCGCTCGTGCATGCGCAGTGGGCACCCGGCTGTGAAGCCGCAAGCTGTCACAGCCGGGTGCCCATATTAGAGATGTTGGTGCCACGGAGGGAGGACACGGGGAGAACACAGCATGGGTGAGCGCGACGCCGGGCCATGGGACAGGTAGGGTTGCCACCTTTTCTTGAAGCCAAACCCGAACACTTTAGCAGCCTGGGACACTTTGGGTGCCCCAAGGAGAGTAGTAATGCAGTGTGCATAGCATGCCGCAGTGAAAAGTGGGTGTGGCCAAATTGCTTTTGCTGATGTCATTGCCCTGCCCCCCAGTGATGCCGAACCTGCCGGCAGACAACCACCCACAGCTCCCGGACGGCAACAGATTTGTGTGTGACTATCTCGGTTACTTTGGGAGCCACAGCCTGGTCTGAATTATGTGTCAGAGTTTCGGTGCGCCTGAAACCCGGACACTGGATTCAAAACTTGGACTCTCCGGGTGAATCCCAGGCAGGTGGAAACCCTAAGGACAGGTTAGTAGCTGTTTATTAAAAGTCAGAAGATACACTTTTTGTAGCTGTTGACTTTTAATAAGCAAAAATATGACTGGAATTGGAAAAAAAAACAACCTTCTGCCTTTAGAATAACTTTAGTTTGCAAGTCACTTATGTAGAGCGCATTTAATTATATTAGTCCATCTAATACTACCCTCTCCCCAGGGTGGAAATGTTATTGTCCAAGGGGGTCTCCATTGCTCCTCCATAGATACAGTTTAGGAATGAGTGTAGCCAAGACAGGAAGTGTGTTACTGGCATAATCACCTGGTGAAAAAAAAAAAGCAGCCTAAAAAAAAATAATAATTCAGACACCACATCTAAGGACTGGTAAACTGTGATATATTGCATTTGTATTATATTTAAATTTATATTGCATTTTATATTCTTATTAATATTATATTTTATCTTGTATTGATTTTTATTTTTGAGTTTAGATAAGCTTTAATAATACAGTAACAGATAAATTAATAGTACATTAATAAATGTTTGTTATCTTCACACAGATTTGCTATGTTTAAATTGCCTTCACAGCCATCTTGAAGGGGGTCCCTAAAGACCCCCAGGCCCCCTAGCAGCCATCTTATCTGCTATGGCCATTGTTATGCCGTTGACTTCAACCTTTCCAATTTTTTTTTTTTTTTTAATAACTAGGTAAGAACTGTGATGGAGAGATTTCCACCTATGTCCTGTACACACGATAGGAAATCCATGTCTTTTTTCCTGAAGGATGTTGGCTCAAACTAGTCTTGCATACACACGGTCACACAAATCTTGTCGGAAATTCCGAACGTCAAGAACGCGGTGACGTACAAGATGTAGGACGAGCCGAGAAAAATGAAGTTCAATAGCCAGTGCGGCTCTTCTGCTTGATTCCGAGCATGCGTGGAATGTTGTGCGTCGGAATTGTGTACATACGATCGGAATTTACGACAACGGATTTTGTTGTCTGAAAATTTAAGAACCAGCTCTCAAATTTTGTGCGATGGGAATTCTGATGGAAAATGTCCAATGGAGCCCACACACGGTTGGAATTTCCGACAACAAGCTCCCATCGCACATTTCCCGTTGGAAAATCCGACCGTGTGTACGGGGCATTACTTTCTGTTCCACTGGTAAAAAGCAAAAAACATGGGGTAAATTGCATTGGCCACTAGAATACAAGGAGTGGCAGGGGAGTGAGATGAAGGCGAGGGGTTGGGTGGGCTTTAAAGCAGCAGTAATCCATCCCCAAAAAATAAAAAAAATTGGGCCTCTGCGGAATTATTCCATAATGTGAACATTTGGATTCTTCAAATTGCATGTTACAATGTCCTTGAAAGGGTTTTTGTTGTGTAAAGACAATCTGTCTCCTAATACTGTACAGTGAGATGTTTCAGGCCGTGGGTCCCTGGTTAAACTGATAAGATGTTCCATAACAGCAGAAATTAAGATCTCTTGTAATTCTTGTAAATGTTATGTGTGTGGTTTGTGCAAATTTCTAAAAAGATAAGATAAAAAAAAGTCTTTAATTTGTAATGCTTTTCTTCCAAATAAACTTTCAGAACTTTTATCATGAGCAGAGGTTGTTGGTCTCTTTAACCCCTTCAATACCGGCATTTTCACCCCCTTTCTGACCCCCCCACCTCCTCAGTGTCTCTAAAGCTGGAGTCCTCATCCAGAGTCAGTACACAAAACCATTTCTCATGAGCAGAGGTTGTTGATCTCTTTAACATCTTCAATACCGGGCATTTTCACCCCCTTTCTAGCCCCCCACTGTGCCCATCAAACACAGTCACTGTGCCCATCAAAGCTGCCACTGTGCCCATCAAATGTAGCCACTGTGCCATGAAACACAGCTACTGTGCCCATCAAACGCTGTCACTGTGCCCATCAAATGCTGCCACTGTGCCCATCAAACACAGCCACTGTGCCCACTGCCCATCAAAGCTGCCACCACTGTGCCCATCAAACACAGCCACTGTGCCCATCAAAAGCTGCTACTGTGCCCATCAAACACAACTACTGTGCCCATCAAAAGCTGCCACTGTGTCCATAAAATACAGCCACTGTGCCCATCTTAACACAGTCACTGTGCCCATCAAAGCTGCCACTGTGCCCATCAAATGCATCCACTGTGCCATGAAACGCAGCCACTGTGCCCATCAAACGCTGTCACTGTGCCCATCAAACGCTGCCACTGTGCCCATCAAACACAGCCACTGTGCCCATCAAACGCAGCCACTGTGCCCATCAAACGCAGCCACTGTGCCCATCAAACGTTGCCACTGTGCCCATCAAACGTTGCCACTGTGCCATTCAAACACAGCCACTGTGACCATCAAATGCTGCCACTGTGCCCATCAAATGCTGCCACTGTGCCCATCAAACACAGCCACTGTGCCCATCAAACACAGATACTGTGCCCATTAAACACAGCCACTGTGCCCATTAAAGGCTGCCACTGTGCCCATCAAACACAGCCACTTTGCCCATCAAATGCAGCCATTGTGCTCATCAAAGCTGCCACTGTGCCCATCAAACGCAGCCACTGTGCCATTAAACGCAGCCACTGTGCCCATCAAAGCTGCCACTGTGCCCATCAAACGCAGCCACTGTGCCATTAAACGCAGCCACTGTGCCCATCAAACGCTGCCACTGTGCCCATCAAATGACAGTCAAAAACCATTGACCTCAAGCCAATTATAAAGGAATTCTCTACAAAGAAGTTTCGCAAATTTAATAAATAATTTGTGCTTTTGTACTGTCCAATTTCAATCTGTAATTTCTTGTTTTTCAATTTCTTGCATTTCGAGCTCGTGTTATATTGTCCAAACGTTGTGTTAATGTTTAAACACTGATTTTGTTGGAAGCACCAATAAATATAGCCTTATTGATAACATGGACACAGTGGCAGCTTTTGATGGGCACAGTGGCTGTGTTTGATGGGCACAGTGGCTGTGTTTGATGGGCACAGTGGCTGTGTTTGATGGGCACAGTGGCAGCTTTTGATGGGCACAGTGGCTGTGTTTGATGGGCACAGTGGCTGTGTTTGATGGGCACAGTGGCTGTGTTTGATGGGCACAGTGGCAGCTTTTGATGGGCACAGTGGCTGTGTTTGATGGGCACAGTGGCTGTGTTTGATGGGCACAGTGGTGGCAGCTTTGATGGGCAGTGGGCACAGTGGCTGTGTTTGATGGGCACAGTGGCAGCTTTTGATGGGCACAGTGGCTGTTTGATGGGCACAGTGGCAGCTTTGATGGGCAGTGGGCACAGTGGCTGTGTTTGATGGGCACAGTGACAGTTTTTGATGGGCAAAGTGGCAGCTTTTGATGAGCACAGTGGCTGTGTTTGATGGGCACAGTGGTGGCAGCTTTGATGGGCAGTGGGCACAGTGGCTGTGTTTGATGGGCACAGTGGCAGATTTTGATGGGCACAGTGGCAGCTTTTGTTGGGCACAGTGGCTGTGTTTAATGAGCAGAACTTCACTTGAACTTACTTAAATCTGACTTAGACAGTTATGCCGCGTACACACGAGCGGACTATACGGCAGACTTTGTCCGGCGGACTTTTCGACGGACTTTATGATGGACTTTCCAAATGAACGGACTTGCCTACATACGATCAACCAAAGTCCGATGGATTTGTACATGATGATGTACGACTAGACTAAAACAAGTTGATAGCCAGTAGCCAATAGCTGCCCTAGCATAGTTTTTTGTCCGTCGGACTAGCATACAGACAAGCGGACTTTTCGACCGGACTCGAGTCCGTCGTAAAGATTTGAAACATGTTTAATTTCTAGGTCCATCGAACTTTTGGGGAAAAAAAGACCGCTGGAGCTCACACACGATTGAATTGTCCGACGGACTCCGGTCCGCCGGACCAAGTATCCCGTAAAGTCCAGTCGTGTGTATGCGGCATGAGACTTACTCGAGAGGTCTTCAGAAACCAAAAGTTTTGCTCCGCTGAGTCCGCTCCGCTACCTCTGAGCCACGCTGTCTGAAGAACATGGCAGAGGTGGGCGGGGCTTGTTCACTAGCTGCGGCGCGCTATGAATGCTGACGTCACTAGTTGCTAGCAGTGCTGGGAAAAGGCCATTTGGTGCCCAGGGCGAAGATGGCAAACTGTGCCCCCCCCCCCCCCCATTTTTAAGAAAGAATCAATGTTGTTTCAAAACAAGAATATACTTAAAAGAATACAAATTCAATTAGGTTTAATGTGATAGAAACAGAGTTCACTCACACATTTTAATTATATATACAGTCAGGTCCATAAATATTGGGACATCAACACAATTCTAATCTTTTTGGCTCTATACACCACCACAATGGATTCCACCACTGGTCCACAGTGTGAGGATTCCTCCTTCCACCTGGAATGTGTAGATGGGGGAATTGGAACATTCTTTTTTTTTACATTCAGCCTAATAGTTGAATGAAAAAAGTGATCAATGTATGGGCTGCCTAAGAGCTAAGGCCAGCCATAGATAGTTTAACCTCTTGATATCCATGCTATAGTCGAATGACGGCCACAGTGCGGACCTGAATTTCCAGGAGGCCGTCATATGACGGCCTCCCCTGTGCACGCGCCCTGCGGAGCACGCTGTGATTGCCGAGTCACTGAGACTCAGGTGATCACCGATCCGAGTAAGGGGCTGGTCCTGGCCCCTTACCATGTGATCAGCTGTCAGCCAATGACAGCTGATCACATGATCAAAACAAAAGTTCTGTGATCGTTTTTCTTTTCTCCTCACGCTGATAGCACAAGGAGAAAAAAAAGCCAATCACCGGCTCATCTGCAAGGGACATCGGTCCCGAAGAGGAAGAGGAAATTATGCCTCATCTGTGCCACCTGCCATTGCCACCAAAAGAAACTCTACGCCCACTTGGATGGTGGGGCTTGCACCTGGACTTGCGCAGGCGTCGTGTAAAGCTGACGATCAGCTGTTCAGCTTCGGCTATTTTCGGCGGCTCATACGGCTCCGTAGTTGTTCATACCGCGCATGCGCCTTACGGGGGGGGGGTCCTTATCCGCCGGGGGAACTTTCT
The DNA here is from genome assembly GCF_042186555.1 of Aquarana catesbeiana. Classification (NCBI taxonomy): domain Eukaryota; kingdom Metazoa; phylum Chordata; class Amphibia; order Anura; family Ranidae; genus Aquarana; species Aquarana catesbeiana. Next base: position 5,561,936 of record NC_133329.1, on the reverse strand, counting down.
CAGCAAGACACCGGGGATAGTGTGGGCGGGGCAGGAAGTCACTGGAGGAGCAGAGGTAGGAGGAGGAGGAGAGCTGTACTCCTCCCTGATCTCCTGTCAGTGAGGGGGGAGGTGGTGTGTTCGCTGGGCTGTGTAAGTGTCACAGACACTCTTACAGAGCTGCAAACACAAGTCTCAGAATTTACAGACTGATTCTCCTGTCCTCCTAAGCCAAAGACACGCAGACGTTTCTGTGCAAGCGGATCTGCCCCGGAGATATGTGAAGCGGCTCCATAGAGAGCTGGTCACATTTTCATCCAATTCGCATAGGTGTGAACCCAGCTTGACTCTCTAATTCTTCTTGTTTGTTTTCAATAAAAATTTTAAAAGAGAACACCATTTGTGTGCATTGTTGTTTTAAAACAGAATTGGGTCAAAATAGGAAACTTTTTTTGTTATTGTTGCCTTTAAGAGTCTTAGAGAATAAGACAATTCCACCGATAGAAAGTCTTGGTTGTTCCTCATCGACATACCAAATCAATCGTCATACAGCTGAATGTGTATAATGGTCAATAATGAGCAAACAGTCGCTAGTCTTAAAATGGTTACATTATTATTATTATTTCAGGGCTTTTTTTCTCAAACAGAAGGTGCTGGAACTCAACCACGACCCCCCCCCCCCAAAACCCCTCCACCCAACACACACCCTCCAAATCACATCAAATAGTGGGTGTGGTCAGTCAAATTTTGCAAACAGTAGGAGGGTCTTAAAGGGGCATTAAATGCTAGGATTGCATTACACACAGAGTGCAGAGTTCATGGGGGGTCACACACAGAGTGCAGAGCTGTCACTTGTAAACACAGAAACCGGACTTCTGTGTTTACAAGTGATTGTGGTGAGCAGCCCCCCCTCAAGGGTCTGAGACAAAGGTGGTGGAACTGAGTTCCACCAGGTTCCCCCTCAGTGGGACAAATGCTCTACTTGCAGTGGTGATAAGAATGTCATTTTCACTGGCTCTGCCAAGTGGTGCTGGGCCTGGAACTATGAAGGTTCCATCAGATGGGAGGTCATTTAGCCACAGCTCAAGGAACCCCTAGCCAACCGAGGAGGAACCCTAGGGTTCCCCCTGAAAAAAAAGCCCTGATTATTATTATTATTATGAAAGCTGTTTACAAGGTTCACTAAACTATTTGGCTGTTGACATTGTAATAAAGTCCCTCACATTTGTGCAAAGTCAACCGGAAGACAGATCTGATGATTACTGTAACAGCTCATCACACAACGTAATGCTTCATTAACCTCTTCAATACTGGGAACTTTCACCCTCCTATCCCGCCCAGGCCAATTCTGAGCCTTTAGCGCTCTCACACTTTCAATGACAATTGTGCGATCGTTCAACACCGTACCCATAATGACAGATTGTACCGCTGTGCGAGAGGTGCGTTCTGAGAGGACGTCATATGAAGGGAAGGAGTTAATATAGATCACAGGCTTTTCCAACTGGCATTTCAAATCCGTTTTTTATTACTGAATTTAAAAAAGGAAAACTCAAGAATTTTCTTCTAAACTTCTAATAAAAAGGGATCATTTATGGTTGCTTCAGCTTCAAAACACATTACAGTGCCTACCGCGTCAACATGCTTTTTGATGTATTTTTGATGCTTCAATAAAGAATTTTTTAGCACTTATACACGTGTGTGCTGATACATGCCATTCCGCATGCTTACTCCACATTTGGGGTAAGCATGAGGAATAGCATGCATCAGCACACACATGCATAAGTGCCAAAAAAATTCTTGTGGAACAATGTTACATGTACAATTTGTATAGATGTGATATCTCTACATCCTCTGAAGAAGCCCAATTATAGGGCGAAACATGTCGGAATCTCCATCTCAATCTAAACCATCATTTTATAGGTTAAATGCATGTTTTGTTTTTTTTAATGAGGACATTTTTAAGTGATGTTAATAAATATTGATAAATATTGATATGACCGCAACATACAGGGATATACAATGCAATACTGACACATAATCACACACATAGGTTGGACTTGATGGACTTGTGTCTTTTTTCAACCTTACCTACTATGTAACTATGTAACTATGTAACTTTAATTTTTTGTTTGAACTCTATAATTGCAACGAGATAGTCCCACTTAATCTCTCTATTCCCACCTTTCACAATGTTTTTACCCCAGAGGAATCCTTGAAATAATTTTCAGGTCTCAGGGAACCCCCGGGGATTAGTCCATCGGGGATTAGTCTATCAGGGGTTATTGGAAAAGCAGCCCTTACACAAGTGGAGGTCAGTGGGAGAAATGCTCTACTTGCAGTGGTGATAAGAATGTCATCTTCACTGGCTCTGCCAAGTGGTGTTGGACCTGGAACTATGAAGGTTCCATCAGAAGGGAGGTCATTTAGCCGCAGCTCAAGGAACCCCTAGCCAACCGAGGAGGAACCCTAGGGTTCCACAGAACCCTGGTTGAGAATGTCTGCTCTATCCCCCCAAAAAATGACTCAATGGACCATGTTTTTTTTTTTTTTTCTGCCGTCAATCTTCTAGTGTTCTTCTAAACCTGGTCAGCTGCTAATTACCACCACCCGATTGGTAATTTCTTTCAATTTTTGCTTGATTTTTTCAACTAAATTAGGCAAACGTTTTATTTATTCAGCGTAGTTATAAGTTGGACATGACGCACAATGACACGTGGTCTGTATATTGTTACTTTAAAACTATCTTTGGTCAAAACTGAAAAATAAAAATATAGGATTTAAATTGTGGTCTTTTAAAGACCTTGAAAATAAAACAATTCACGTTAGACAATCACCCCTAGAAAAAGTCAGATTCAATCTGGAAAATGCCCAATAAGGGACAGACAGACATCAATCCTGAAAGTCGATGAATACGTTGGTGTAATAACCGTGATTGTAAAATGTTTTATACGCTTTGCCAAGTTATTTAGATGTCGGCATTGAAGTGAAATCCATCCCTTGTATGCAAAGTCAATCAAGAGACGGATCTCTGAAGACTATTTTTATTATTCGAATCCATCGATCTGTCAGCTTTCACTGAGCCCCGTCCTGTCCTCTCTGTCCGGAGATCACACACCGAAGGCACAAAGATGTGGACTCCTCACTCCATGTATTGTTTAACCCCTTGCCTGCCGGGCACTTACACCCCCCTTCCTGCCCAGGCGCCAATTCTCAGCTCTCATCGCTCTCACACTTTGAATGACAATTGCGCGGTCATCCTATACTGTACACATAGGACATTTTGATATTTTTCTTCACACAAATAGAGCTTTCTTTTGGTGGTAATTAATCACTGCTGGGTTTTTTATTTTTCACCAAAAAAAAAAAGAAAAAAGACCAAAAATTATGAAAAAAAAAGAGTTTTTCTTAATTTCTGTCAGTAAATTTTCTAAATAAGTAATTTTTCTCCTTCGCTGATGTGCACTGACGAGGAGGCACTGATGAGGTGGCATTGATGAGGAGGCACTAATATGCCACACTGATGGGCACTAATAGGCGGCACTGATGGGCACTGATAGGTGGGACTGGTGGGCACTGATAGGTGCCACTGATGGGCACTGATAGGTGGGACTGGTGGGCACTGATAGGTGCCACTGATGGGTACTGATATGCGGCACTGATGAGCACTGATAGGCAGCACTGATGGGCACTGATAGGTGCCACTGATGGGCACTGATAGGTGGGACTGATGGGCACTGATAGGTGGCACTGATTGGCACTGATAGGTGGGACTGGTGGGCACTGATAGGTGCCACTGATGGGCACTGATATGCGGCACTGATGAGCACTGATAGGCGGCACTGATGGGCACTGATAGGTAGGATTGGTGGGCACTGATAGGTGCCATTGATGGGCATTGATATGCGGCACTGATGAGCACTGATAGGCGGCACTGATGGGCACTGATAGGTGGGACTGGTGGGTACTGATAGGTGCCCCTGTTGGGCACTGATGGTCACTGATAGGCCGCACTGGTGGGCACTGATAAGTGGCATGGAAAGGTGGCACTGATGGGCGTCAGTGATGGGCACTGATGGGCATTGATGGGCAGCACTGATGGGCACTAAAATGCAGAACTGACTGGCATCATTAGTGGGCACTGATTGGGGTCACTGGTTGCCACTGATTGGTGTCACTGATGGGCACTGATAGGTGGGATGGGCACTGATAGGTGGCACTGATGGTCACTGACAGGCGGGACTGGTGGGCACTGATAGGTGCCACTGATGGGCACTGATATGCGGCATTAATGAGCACTGATAGGTGGCACTGATGGTCACTGATAGGTGGGACTGGTGGGTACTGATAGGCGGCACTGGTGGGCACTGATAAGTGGAATGGAAAGGTGGCACTAATGGGCGTCAGTGATGGGCACTGTTGGGAATTGATGGGCAGCACTGATGAGCACTGAAATTCAGCACTGACTGGCATCATTAATGGGCACTGGTTGGGGTCACTGGTTGCCACTGATTGGTGTTACTGATGGGCACTGATTGGTGTCACTGATGGGCACTGGAAGCACCAACCTGAGTGTAGTATATTAGATACGATTTATTAGCAAAGTAAGTAATGCACTTACAGGAAATAACATAAAAACAGGCTCGTCTGTAAATGGTGGTGTCTGCTGGTGTAGATCGGCATCCAAAACGAGCGTCCTCGGATCTGGCAGATGACTGGCGGAGCCTCAATCCGTCTTGTGGCCACCAGGAAGTGGGTCCGGGCTGCCGTGGAGCGCAGGGAGAGGACGTCACCAGGAAGCAGAGAGACGGCGGGGGAGGAACAACTGGATAAAAGAGGCTACGCGCTCAGAGCTCCTTCTACAGGCCTAGGGGGGGGAAGTGCTGGAACGGTGGTATTTATATGTCTGGGCTGGTCGTAGGACAACAGGCTCCAGCACACCTGATGGTCATGTGATCGCTAATCACAAGATGGGTCGGACAGACACTGAATATTAAACCTACCCAGGGATGTTTAGGAGCACAGCAATAAATAAATGTCCATATAAGTATCCATAAATAAAAAAAAGAGAAGGAGGATGGAGCCCGCAGAGTTCATAAAGACATATATATATATATATATATATACAAATAAATATGTGAAAAGTGTGGGGGGAGGGACATTTGTATGGCGCCCCCCGGAGTCAATACTTTGTAGAACCCCCTTTCTCTACAAGTCTTTTTGGGGGTGTCTCTACCAGCTTTGCACATCTAGAGAGGACATTTCTGCCCATTCTTCTTTGTAAAATATCTCTTTTTTAACAAAGGCTTAAAAATTGACCATGAAAAAAGAAAAAGAACAAGGTTCATTCCCACAGATTTCAATGAGGTTTGCTCTAGTTTACTAGATTGTTTTGCCTGAGTTCTCTGAACCTCCAGCGAACCAAAATTTGCTCTGGCTTGCTCCTCCCTAATCCTGACACTAGCCAATTTTTACCAGACACATAAACTATATTACCAAAAGTATTGGGACACCTGCCTTTACAAACACATGAACTTTAACGACATCCCAGTCTTAGTCCGTAGGGTTCAATATAACAGCTTCACCTCTTCTGGGAAGGCTGTCCACAAGGTTTAGGAGGGTGTCTATGGGAGTGTTTGACCATTCTTCCAGAAGAGCATTTGTCAGGCTGAGCAAATTTGGAGTGGAGGAACTTGACTGACCTGCACAGAGTCCTGACCTCAACCCCATAGAACACCTCGGGGATGAATTAGAGCGGAAACTGCGAGCCAGGCCTTCTCGTCCAACATTGGTGCCTGACCTCACAAATGCTCTTCTGGAAGAACGGTCAAACATTCCCATAGACACCCTCCTAAACCTTGTGGACGGACTTCCCAGAAGAGGTGAAGCTGTTATAGCTGCAAAGGGCGGAGCCAACTCAATATTGAACCCTACGGACTAAGGCTCGATTCACACCTATGCATGTTGCTTTTGAGCGTTTTTGGAGTTTTTTTTTTCATGCTTGCCACGTTTTTGAGCAGCGTTTTTGCGGCGTTTTTGTGGCGTTTTTGCCGCGTTTTGCGTTTTTTTTTTTTTTTACAGTTTTTTTTTACAGTCTAAAAAAAAATTAAAAAAAAAAACGGCAAAAACGCATCAAAAACGCTGCAAAAATGGTGCACTTGCGTTTTTGATGCTTGTCCATTGAATTCTATTACATGCAAAACGCTGCATTTTGCATGAAAAAAAGTCCCCGACCCTTTCCAAAAATGCAGAGATACAAAAAGGCATTGATGCGAACATGTTCCATAGGAACCCATGTTAAAAAATTCCCGTGCATTTCTGCAAAATGCAAAATGCATCAAAAAACGCGCTAGTGTGAATGGAGCCTAAGACTGGGATGCCATTAGGCTCCATTCACACTAGCGCGTTTTTTGATGCATTTTGCATTTTGCAGAAATGCACGGGAATTTTTTAACATGGGTTCCTATGGAACATGTTCGCATCAATGCCTTTTTGTATCTCTGCATTTTTGGAAAGGGTCGGGGACTTTTTTTCATGCAAAATGCAGCGTTTTGCATGTAATAGAATTCAATGGACAAGCATCGAAAACGCAAGTGCACCGTTTTTGCAGCGTTTTTGCAGCGTTTTTGGTGCGTTTTTGGTGCGTTTTTGCCGTTTTTTTTTTTTTTTTGTAATTTTTTTTTAAGACTGTAAAAAAAAATGAAAAAAAAAAAAACGCAAAACGCAAATCACGGCAAAAACGCGGCAAAAACGCGGCAAAAACGCTACAAAAACGCTGCTCAAAAACGTGCCAAGCATGAAAAAAAAACCTCCAAAAACGCTCAAAAGCAGCATGCATAGGTGTGAATCGAGCCTTAAAGTCCATGTGTGTGTATAAGGCTCGATTCACATCTATGCATGCTGCTTTTGAGCGTTTCTGCAGTGCTTTTTGCGGTGCTTGCCGCGTTTTTGAACATGCATTTTTGCCGCGTTTTTACTGCGTTTTTCCAGCGTTTTGCGTTTTTTTTTTTTTACAGTTTTTTTTTTTACACTGTGGTTGCTTAGCAACCAGCTATATACAGTTTAAAAAAACATGCAAAAACGCGAAAATGCAAATCGTGGCAAAAAACGCGCTAAAAACACGGTAAAAACACTTGCGTTTGGGATGCGGGTCCATTGAATTCTGCTACATTTTGCATGAAAAAAGTCCCCGACCCTTTCCAAAAACGCAGAGGCACAAAAATGCGTTGATGTGAACGTGTTCCATAGGAACCCATGTTAAAAAATGTCCCTGCATTTCTGCAAAATGCATCAAAAAATGCATTAGTGTGAATTGAGCCTAAAGGCAGGCGTCCCAATACTTTTGGCGATATAGTGTACCTAGAGTCTATATTTTGAGTACTTTGGGAAACTTTTTCAAATTGGGATGAATCAAAGTGGGGTGCTGCAGCTGTATCTTAACCCCTCAGCGACTGACGATAAAACGCACGGTGATGCCCGAACACAGTTTTGCAACTTTGACACGTGTTAGTAAAACCTGTCCATATCCTCACAACTTTATAACTTATAACACTTGCCATCCGCCGCATGTACATTTTACGTCGGCAGAATGGCACGGCTGGGCAAATGGGCGTACAGGCACGTCCCTTTGAATTTGCCGCAGTGTGGTCGCGTGCGCGCCGCGAGCTCCGTGAGCGTGATCGCGGGTCCCGTGGGCTCGATGTCCGCGGGGATACCCGCGATCGTCTCACGGAGAGGAAGAACGGGGAGATGCTGATGTAAACAAGCATTTCCCCGCTCTGCCTAGTGACAGGACACTGATCACAGCTCTCCCTGTAATCCGGAGCGGTGATCAGTGACGTATCACTCGTAGCCACGCCCCCGCACAGTTAGAATCACTACCTAGGACACACTTAACCTCTTCATCGCCCCCTAGTGGTTAACCCCATTCACTGCCAGTGTCGTTTTTACAGTAATCAATGCAATTTTATAGCACTGATCGCTGTATAAATGTGAATGGTCCCAAAAATGTGTCAAAAGTGTCCGATCTGTCCGCCACAATGTCGCAGTCACGATAAAAATCGCAGATCGCCGCCATTACTAGTAAAAAAAAAAAAAAATATTAATAAAAATGCCATAAAACTACCCCCTATTTTGTAGACTCTATAACTTTTGAGCAAACCAATCAATAAACGTTTCTTGCGATTTTTTTTTTATCAAAAATATGTAGAAGAACACATATCGGCCTAAACTGAGGGGAAAAAAAAAATTATATATTTTTTGAGGATATTTATTATAGCAAGAAGTAAAAAATAATGCGTTTTTTTCAAAATTGTCGCTCTTTTTTTGTTGATAGCGCAAAAAAATAAAAACCGCAGAGGTGATCAAATACCACCAAAAGAAAGCTCTATTTGTGGGGGAAAAAAAGGACGTCAATTTTGTTTGGAGCCATGTCGCACGACCGCGCAATTGTCAAAGCGAGGCAGTGCCGAATCGCAAAAAGTGCTCCGGTCTTTGGCCAGCCAAATGATCTGGCAGCGAGGAAGAACACGGCAGCGGGAGAAGTAGGCGACAGAAAATGGCGGCAAGAGAGACAGCACCAGGAGAAGACGGCGGGAGACACGGCTCAGGGGAGAAGACCACTCAGAGCTATTTTACAATAAAGGAATTGTCAAAAACCGGCTATTGTTTTCTGTCACATTTCACTGCTTTTTTTGTGCATCCAGGTGAATTATACCCTTTTCAGGATAAATTGAGCTCTTATTTTGTGGTAAATGGTTATGGTTATCTTCTGATTTTTTTTTTTTTATTATCAAAGTAAAATTTGCCCAAAATAGCAAAAAAAAAAAATATGTATTTTTAAAATATATTCACTAAAAAGATTTTAAAAATATTACAAAAAAATATTTTTTAAATATTTTTGGTGAATGGGTAGGGGTACAATGTACCCAATACCCATTTACATGGGGGGGCGGGACCTGGGGGCTTTATTAAAGGAGGCTTCCAGATTCCGATAAGCCCCCCGCCCACAGACCCCCACAACCACCGGGCAAGGGTTGTGGGGATGAGGCCCTTGTCCCCATCAACATGGGGACAAGGTGTTTTGGGGGGGACCCCAAAGCACCCTCTCCATGTTGAGGGCAAGTGGCCTCGTATGGTTCAGGAGGGGGGGTGCTCTCTCGTCCCCCTCTTTTCCTGCGGCCTGCCAGGTTGCGTGCTCGGATAAGGGTCTGGTATGGATTTTGGGGGGGGCCCCTACGCCATTTTTTTTTTAAATTTTGGCACAGGGTTCCCCTTAATATCCATACCAGACCTGAAGGGCCTGGTATGGTTTTTGGTGGGACCCCCATGCAATTTTCTTTATTTTGATGCGGGGTTACCCTTAATATTCATACCTGACCCGTAGGGCCTGGTATAGACCTGGGGGGACCCCATACAGTTTTTTTTGCAATTTTTTTTTGGCTGGCGTTTTTTTTAACTTTCAGTGGGGAAGCCGCTGACAGCTGAAGATTCATTGGTTGTTAAGGACGCAGCAGCTGGCTTCCCGGCCCCCCAGTTAGCAACCAGCTATATACAGTGTTAAAATAATAACCGCAAAACACATCAAAAATCACATCACAAATGCAACAGTTGCGTTTCCGGTGCGGTTCCATTGAAATCTATTACCCGCAAATCTCGTGAAAAAAGTCCCCGACCATTTCCAAAAACGCACTGGCTGCAAAACGCATAGATGTGTACCATAACAAACCATGTTAAAGTGGTTGTAAGCATACGTGTCATTGCTTCAGTTTGTGTCAGTGCGCATGTGCCGGTTTAGGAGATTTCCTGGGTAGCTACAGGTACGCCTTATTATAGGCTTACCATAGCACAAAGTGGTCTGTGAGGGTTTACAACCACTTTAAATGGACTGTGGAGTGTTTCTGAAAACTGCAAAACGCACTAAAAAAATGCATAGGTGTGAATCTAGGGTCAGGGCCATTTCACACTGGAGTGAGAGGAGAGGCTCTTTACGGGCGCTATTTGTAGCGCTATAGCGCCTGTAAAGCGCCTCCAGTGTGAAAGCAGCCTAAGATATAAAAGATCTTGCACTTCCCCAAAACCACCACCCCCAAAACTAATTAAAAAGAAGAAAGAAAAGAGGAAAAAAAAACACAACAAGAAACAAGCTCAATAATGTACTTTTATTTTGCCAGCAGAAACAAAATGATGTACATTCATTTACTAAAAACAAATGTCTACAGGATATATGGTGCTACATTTAGCAAAACATTTAGCAATTGGGTTTTAAGGGCCCTGCTCATAGGAGCTTGCAATTTAAAATGTGTCTAAACCTTAGAGTGGAGACAGCTTTACTTTCAGTGTATAACGGGCAACTAGGGATGAGCCGAACACCCCCCTGTTCGGTTCGCACCAGAACATGCGAACAGGAAAAAAATTCGTTCGAACACGCGAACACCGTTAAAGTCTATGGGACACGAACATGAATAATCAAAAGTGCTAATTTTAAAGGCTAATATGCAAGTTATTGTCAATAAAAGTGTTTGGGGACCTGGGTCCTGCCCCAGGGGACATGGATCAATGCAAAAAAAAGTTTTAAAAACGGACGTTTTTTCAGGAGCAGTGATTTTAATAATGCTTAAAGTCAAACAATAAAAGTGTAATATCCCTTTAAATTTCATACCTGGGGGGTGTCTATAGTATGCCTGTAAAGGGGCGCATGTTTCCTGTGTTTAGAACAGTCTGACAGCAAAATGACATTTGGAAGGAAAAAACTCATTTAAAACTACCCGCGGCTATTGCATTGCCGACAATACACATAGAAGTTCATTGATAAAAACGGCATGGGAATTCCCCACAGGGGAACCCCGAACCAAAATTAAAAAAAAAAAATGATGTGGGAGTCCCCCTAAATTCCATACAAGGCCCTTCGGGTCTGGTATGGATATTAAGGGGAACCCCAGCCAAAATTTAAAAAAAAAATTGACGTGGGGTTCCCCCTAAATTCCATACCAGACCCTTCAGGTCTGGTATGGATTTTAAGGGGAACCCCGCGCCAAAAAAAAAAAAAAAAACGGCGTGGGGTCCCCCTAAAAATCCATACCAGACCCTTATCCGAGCACGCAACCTGGCAGGCCGCAGGAAAAGAGGGGGGGACGAGAGTGCGGCCCCCCCCCCCTCCTGAACCGTACCAGGCCACATGCCCTCAACATTGGGAGGGTGCTTTGGGGTAGCCCCCCAAAACACCTTGTCCCCATGTTGATGAAGACAAGGGCCTCATCCCCACAACCGTGGCCGGTGGTTGTGGGGGTCTGCGGGCGGGGGGCTTATCGGAATCTGGAAGCCCCCTTTACCAAGGGGACCCCCAGATCCCGGCCCCCCCCCTGTGTGAAATGGTAAGGGGTTACTTACCCCTACCATTTCACTAAAAAACTGTCAAAAATGTTAAAAATGACAAGAGACAGTTTTTGACAATTCCTTTATTTAAATGCTTCTTCTTTCTTCCTTCATCTTCTTCTTCTTCTGGTTCTTCTGGCTCTTCTGGTTCTTCCTCCGGCGTTCTCGTCCAGCATCTCCTCCGCGGCGTCTTCTATCTTCTTCTCCTCGGGCCGCTCCGCACCCATGGCATGAGGGGGGAGGCTCCCGCTCTTCTCTTCATCTTCTTCTTCATCTTCATCTTCTTCTTCATCTTCTTCTTCTTCTTCTTCTTCTTCTTCTTCTTCTCTTCTTCATCTCTTCTTCCTTCTTCATTTCTTCTGCGGGCCGCTCCGCATCCATGCATGGAGGGAGGCTCCCGCTGTGTGACGGCGTCTCTTCGTCTGACGGTTCTTAAATAACGGGGGGCGGGGCCATCCGGTGACCCCGCCCCCCTCTGACGCACGGTGAATTGACGGGACTTCCCTGTGACGTCACGGGGAATGCCACAGGGAAGTCCCGTCATGTCCCGTGCGTCAGAGGGGGGCGGGGTCACCGGGTGGCCCCGCCCCCCGTTATTTAAGAACCGTCAGACGAAGAGACGCCGTCACACAGCGGGAGCCTCCCTCCATGCATGGATGCGGAGCGGCCCGCAGAAGAAATGAAGAAGGAAGAAGAGATGAAGAAGAGAAGAAGAAGAAGAAGAAGAAGATGAAGAAGAAGATGAAGATGAAGAAGAAGAAGAAGAGAAGAGCGGGAGCCTCCCCCCTCATGCCATGGGTGCGGAGCGGCCCGAGGAGAAGAAGATAGAAGACGCCGCGGAGGAGATGCTGGACGAGAACGCCGGAGGAAGAACCAGAAGAGCCAGAAGAACCAGAAGAAGAAGAAGATGAAGGAAGAAAGAAGAAGCATTTAAATAAAGGAATTGTCAAAAACTGTCTCTTGTCATTTTTAACATTTTTGACAGTTTTTTAGTGAAATGGTAGGGGTAAGTAACCCCTTACCATTTCACACAGGGGGGGGGCCGGGATCTGGGGGTCCCCTTGGTAAAGGGGGCTTCCAGATTCCGATAAGCCCCCCGCCCGCAGACCCCCACAACCACCGGCCACGGTTGTGGGGATGAGGCCCTTGTCTTCATCAACATGGGGACAAGGTGCTTTGGGGGGCTACCCCAAAGCACCCTCCCAATGTTGAGGGCATGTGGCCTGGTACGGTTCAGGAGGGGGGGGGGGCGCACTCTCGTCCCCCCCTCTTTTCCTGCGGCCTGCCAGGTTGCGTGCTCGGATAAGGGTCTGGTATGGATTTTTAGGGGGACCCCACGCCGTTTTTTTTTTTTTTTTTTTGGCGCGGGGTTCCCCTTAAAATCCATACCAGACCTGAAGGGTCTGGTATGGAATTTAGGGGGAACCCCACGTCAATTTTTTTTTAAAATTTTGGCTGGGGTTCCCCTTAATATCCATACCAGACCCGAAGGGCCTTGTATGGAATATAGGGGGACCCCCACATCATTTTTTTTTTTTTATTTTGGTTCGGGGTTGCCCTGTGGGGAATTCCCATGCCGTTTTTATCAATGAACTTCTATGTGTATTGTCGGCAATGCAATAGCCGCGGGTAGTTTTAAATGAGTTTTTTCCTTCCAAATGTCATTTTGCTGTCAGACTGTTCTAAACACAGGAAACATGCGCCCCTTTACAGGCATACTATAGACACCCCCCAGGTACGAAATTTAAAGGGATATTACACTTTTATTGTTTGACTTTAAGCATTAATAAAATCACTGCTCCTGAAAAAACGTCCGTTTTTAAAACTTTTTTTTGCATTGATCCATGTCCCCTGGGGCAGGACCCAGGTCCCCAAACACTTTTTATGACAATAACTTGCATATAAGCCTTTAAAATTAGCACTTTTGATTTCTCCCATAGACTTTTAAAGGGTGTTCCGCGGCATTCGAATTTGCCGCGAACACCCCAAATTGTTCGCTGTTCGGCGAACTTGCGAACAGCCAATGTTCGAGTAGAACATGAGTTCGACTCGAACTCGAAGCTCATCCCTACGGGCAACACATCACATTTTTATCTGCAAGATTATAGAAACATACTTAACAGTCATTATTCTTACAAAGCATTCCAACATAATATTAAAAAAGGCACCTATTCAAAATATAACACCCACCACCACCCCACAAATCCACACACATACATACATTGGTGACCGTGTTCTGCTGGAAGCTGCATTTCCATGTACACGATTAAGCAATGAGATCAAAGAGTAGAAGGTCAGCACATGCTCCCAAACCATGTTTGCATGGTCAGACAAGAACAATACACACAACAATGACAGCATGGCCACAAAAACCAACTTTTGATTGAAAAAATGCACAAGAATTTCAGCAAACAAACAGCCCTAGTTGGGCGTTTGTCAATAGGCACAATATCATTCCTTCTCCCCCCACAAATCACAGCCAAACCTTCTCAGGCCAAAAGAACCCCCCCACTGCAGCCCTTTATATAAGAGAGGTTGTATTGTTAGTAGACATGTGCGCCATCAATAAATTTGTTTTCTTTCGTTCCGTTCCATTTCGTATTAGAATTAATTCATATTTCGTAATTTGTGTCCGAAATTTTGTATGAAATACAAATTTTTGTTAGGTTCGTTAACTTTTTGTAACAATTACGAATGTTCGTTATGATGAATTTATCATTATGAGGGGCTCCCACCATCCCTGTGCTGTGCTCATTATGAGGGGCCCCCACCATCCCTGTGCTGTGCTCATTATGAGGGGCTCCCACCATCCCTGTGCTGTGCTCATTATGAGGGGCCCCCACCATCCCTGTGATGTGCTCATTATGAGGGGCCCCCACCATCCCTGTGCTGTGCTCATTATGAGGGGCCCCCACCATCCCTGTGCTGTGCTCATTATGAGGGCCCCCCACCATCCCTGTGCTGTGCTCATTATGAGGGGCCCCCACCATCCCTGTGCTGTGCTCATTATGAGGGGCTCCCACCATCCCTGTGCTGTGCTCATTATGAGGGCCCCCCACCATCCCTGTGCTGTGCTCATTATGAGGGGCCCCCACCATCCCTGTGCTCATTATGAGGGGCTCCCACCATCCCTGTGCTGTGCTCATTATGAGGGGCCCCCACCATCCCTGTGCTGTGCTCATTATGAGGGGCCCCCACCATCCCTGTGCTGTGCTCATTATGAGGGCCCCCCACCATCCCTGTGCTGTGCTCATTATGAGGGGCCCCCACCATCCCTGTCTTGTGCTCATTATAAGGGGCTCCCACCATCCCTTTGCTGTACTCATTATGAGGGCCCCCCACCATCCCTGTGCTGTGCTCATTATGAGGGGCCCCCACCATCCCTGTGCTCATTATGAGGGGCTCCCACCATCCCTGTGCTGTGCTCATTATGAGGGGCTCCCACCATCCCTGTGCTGTGCTCATTATGAGGGGCCCCCACATCCCTGTGTTGTGCTCATTATGAGGGGCTCCCACCATCCCTGTGCTGTGCTCATTATGAGGAGCTCCCACCATCCCTGTGCTGTGCTCATTATGAGGGGCTTCCACCATCCCTGTGCTGTGCTCATTATGAGGGGCTCCCACCATACCTGTGCTGTGTTCATTATGAGGGGCTCCCACCATCCCTGTGCTGTGCTCATTATGAGAGGCTCCCACCATCCCTGTGCTCATTATGAGGGGCTCCCACCATCCCTGTGCTCATTATGAAGGGCCCCCACCATCCCTGTGCTGTGCTCATTATGAGGGGCTCTCACCATCCCTGTGCTGTGCTCATTATGAGGGGCTCCCACCATCCCTGTGCTGTGCTCATTATGAGGGGCTCCCACCATCCCTGTGCTGTGCTCATTATGAGGGGCTCCCATCATCCCCGTGCTGTGCTCATTATGAGGGGCTCCCACCATCCCTGTGCTGTGCTCATTATGAGGGGCTCCCACCATCCCTGTGCTGTGCTCATTATGAGGGGCTCCCACCATCCCTGTGCTCATTATGAGGGGCTCCCACCATCCCTGTGCTCATTATGAGGGGCTCCCACCATCCCTGTGCTCATTATGAGGGGCTCCCACCATCCCTGTGCTGTGCTCATTATGAGGGGCTCCCACCATCCCTGTGCTGTGCTCATTATGAGGGGCTCCCACCATCCCTGTGCTCATTATGAGGGGCTCCCACCATCCCTGTGCTCATTATGAGGGGCTCCCACCATCCCTGTGCTCATTATGAGGGGCTCCCACCATCCCTGTGCTCATTATGAGGGGCTCCCATCATCCCTGTGCTGTGCTCATTATGAGGGGCTCCCATCATCCCCGTGCTGTGCTCATTATGAGGGGCTCCCACCATCCCTGTGTTGTGCTCATTATGAGGGGCTCCCACCATCCCTGTGCTCATTATGAGGGGCTCCCACCATCCCTGTGCTCATTATGAGGGGCTCCCACCATCCCTGTGCTCATTATGAGGGGCTCCCATCATCTCTGTGCTGTGCTCATTATGAGGGGCTCCCACCATCCCTGTGCTGTGCTCATTATGAGGGGCTCCCACCATCCCTGTGCTGGGTTCATTATGAGGGGCTCCCACCATCCCTGTGCTCATTATGAGGGGCCCCCACCATCCCTGTGCTGTGTTCATTATGAGGGGCCCCCACCATCCCTGTGCTCATTATGAGGGGCTCCCACCATCCCTGTGCTGTGCTCATTATGAGGGGCTCCCACCATCCCTGTGCTGGGTTCATTATGAGGGGCTCCCACCATCCCTGTGCTCATTATGAGGGGCTCCCACCATCCCTGTGCTCATTATGAGGGGCCCCCACCATCCCTGTGCTGTGTTCATTATGAGGGGCCCCCACCATCCCTGTGCTCATTATGAGGGGCTCCCACCATCCCTGTGCTGTGCTCATTATGAGGGGCTCCCACCATCCCTGTGCTGTGCTCATTATGAGGGGCTCCCATCATCCCTGTGCTCATTATGAGGGGCTCCCACCATCCCTGTGCTCATTATGAGGGGCTCCCACCATCCCTGTGCTGTGCTCATTATGAGGGGCCCCCACCATCCCTGTGCTGTGCTCATTATGAGGGGCTCCCACCATCCCTGTGCTCATTATGAGGGGCTCCCACCATCCCTGTGCTGTGCTCATTATGAGGGGCTCCCACCATCCCTGTGCTCATTATGAGGGGCTCCCACCATCCCTGTGCTGTGCTCATTATGAGGGGCTCCCACCATCCCTGTGCTGTGCTCATTATGAGGGGCTCCCACCATCCCTGTGCTGTGCTCATTATGAGGGGCTCCCACCATCCCTGTGCTGTGCTCATTATGAGGGGCTCCCACCATCCCTGTGCTGTGCTCATTATGAGGGGCCCCCACCATCCCTGTGCTCATTATGAGGGGCTCCCACCATCCCTGTGCTCATTATGAGGGGCTCCCACCATCCCTGTGCTGTGCTCATTATGAGGGGCTCCCACCATCCCTGTGCTCATTATGAGGGGCTCCCACCATCCCTGTGCTGTGCTCATTATGAGGGGCTCCCACCATCCCTGTGCTGTGCTCATTATGAGGGGCTCCCACCATCCCTGTGCTGTGCTCATTATGAGGGGCTCCCACCATCCCTGTGCTGTGCTCATTATGAGGGGCTCCCACCATCCCTGTGCTGTGCTCATTATGAGGGGCTCCCACCATCCCTGTGCTGTGCTCATTATGAGGGGCCCCCACCATCCCTGTGCTCATTATGAGGGGCTCCCACCATCCCTGTGCTCATTATGAGGGGCTCCCACCATCCCTGTGCTGTGCTCATTATGAGGGGCTCCCACCATCCCTTTGCTGTACTCATTATGAGGGCCCCCCACCATCCCTGTGCTGTGCTCATTATGAGGGGCCCCCACCATCCCTGTGCTCATTATGAGGGGCTCCCACCATCCCTGTGCTGTGCTCATTATGAGGGGCTCCCACCATCCCTGTGCTGTGCTCATTATGAGGGGCCCCCACATCCCTGTGTTGTGCTCATTATGAGGGGCTCCCACCATCCCTGTGCTGTGCTCATTATGAGGAGCTCCCACCATCCCTGTGCTGTGCTCATTATGAGGGGCTTCCACCATCCCTGTGCTGTGCTCATTATGAGGGGCTCCCACCATACCTGTGCTGTGTTCATTATGAGGGGCTCCCACCATCCCTGTGCTGTGCTCATTATGAGAGGCTCCCACCATCCCTGTGCTCATTATGAGGGGCTCCCACCATCCCTGTGCTCATTATGAAGGGCCCCCACCATCCCTGTGCTGTGCTCATTATGAGGGGCTCTCACCATCCCTGTGCTGTGCTCATTATGAGGGGCTCCCACCATCCCTGTGCTGTGCTCATTATGAGGGGCTCCCACCATCCCTGTGCTGTGCTCATTATGAGGGGCTCCCATCATCCCCGTGCTGTGCTCATTATGAGGGGCTCCCACCATCCCTGTGCTGTGCTCATTATGAGGGGCTCCCACCATCCCTGTGCTGTGCTCATTATGAGGGGCTCCCACCATCCCTGTGCTCATTATGAGGGGCTCCCACCATCCCTGTGCTCATTATGAGGGGCTCCCACCATCCCTGTGCTCATTATGAGGGGCTCCCACCATCCCTGTGCTGTGCTCATTATGAGGGGCTCCCACCATCCCTGTGCTGTGCTCATTATGAGGGGCTCCCACCATCCCTGTGCTCATTATGAGGGGCTCCCACCATCCCTGTGCTCATTATGAGGGGCTCCCACCATCCCTGTGCTCATTATGAGGGGCTCCCACCATCCCTGTGCTCATTATGAGGGGCTCCCATCATCCCTGTGCTGTGCTCATTATGAGGGGCTCCCATCATCCCCGTGCTGTGCTCATTATGAGGGGCTCCCACCATCCCTGTGTTGTGCTCATTATGAGGGGCTCCCACCATCCCTGTGCTCATTATGAGGGGCTCCCACCATCCCTGTGCTCATTATGAGGGGCTCCCACCATCCCTGTGCTCATTATGAGGGGCTCCCATCATCTCTGTGCTGTGCTCATTATGAGGGGCTCCCACCATCCCTGTGCTGTGTTCATTATGAGGGGCTCCCACCATCCCTGTGCTGTGCTCATTATGAGGGGCTCCCACCATCCCTGTGCTGGGTTCATTATGAGGGGCTCCCACCATCCCTGTGCTCATTATGAGGGGCCCCCACCATCCCTGTGCTGTGTTCATTATGAGGGGCCCCCACCATCCCTGTGCTCATTATGAGGGGCTCCCACCATCCCTGTGCTGTGCTCATTATGAGGGGCTCCCACCATCCCTGTGCTGTGCTCATTATGAGGGGCTCCCATCATCCCTGTGCTCATTATGAGGGGCTCCCACCATCCCTGTGCTCATTATGAGGGGCTCCCACCATCCCTGTGCTGTGCTCATTATGAGGGGCCCCCACCATCCCTGTGCTCATTATGAGGGGCTCCCACCATCCCTGTGCTCATTATGAGGGGCTCCCACCATCCCTGTGCTGTGCTCATTATGAGGGGCTCCCACCATCCCTGTGCTCATTATGAGGGGCTCCCACCATCCCTGTGCTGTGCTCATTATGAGGGGCTCCCACCATCCCTGTGCTGTGCTCATTATGAGGGGCTCCCACCATCCCTGTGCTGTGCTCATTATGAGGGGCTCCCACCATCCCTGTGCTGTGCTCATTATGAGGGGCTCCCACCATCCCTGTGCTGTGCTCATTATGAGGGGCCCCCACCATCCCTGTGCTCATTATGAGGGGCTCCCACCATCCCTGTGCTCATTATGAGGGGCTCCCACCATCCCTGTGCTGTGCTCATTATGAGGGGCTCCCACCATCCCTGTGCTCATTATGAGGGGCTCCCACCATCCCTGTGCTGTGCTCATTATGAGGGGCTCCCACCATCCCTGTGCTGTGCTCATTATGAGGGGCTCCCACCATCCCTGTGCTGTGCTCATTATGAGGGGCTCCCACCATCCCTGTGCTGTGCTCATTATGAGGGGCTCCCACCATCCCTGTGCTGTGCTCATTATGAGGGGCTCCCACCATCCCTGTGCTGTGCTCATTATGAGGGGCCCCCACCATCCCTGTGCTCATTATGAGGGGCTCCCACCATCCCTGTGCTCATTATGAGGGGCTCCCACCATCCCTGTGCTGTGCTCATTATGAGGGGCCCCCACCATCCCTGTGCTGTGCTCATTATGAGGGGCTCCCACCATCCCTGTGCTGTGCTCATTATGAGGGGCCCCCACCATCCCTGTGCTGTGCTGACTTCCTGGGCTTTTAACTTTTAGGTTTGTTAACTTTTCGTAACAATTACGAATGTTGGTTAGGAATTTGGATCCAAAATTCGTAAATAAAATTTTGTATTTCGTATAGCATGTATTTCGTGAAGCATAGCAATTCGTATTTCGGATCCTCCCGAATTTACGGAAATTTGTACGAATTTTAGATTCGTACGAAACTAATCGCACATGTCTAATTGTTAGCACACTGACACACGCCCAATAGAAGTACACGCCCACTAGAAGTACACGCCCACCAGTATCTTTCAATCTGTCTCTTCGTGTATGTCTAAAGTGATTGCACCTGATTGGCAGGAACACATAATAGTATTCACAACTGTGTTAGCCTTGGCTATGTGCATCAAATCTCCAACTACAGGCCAAAGATCGAAGTCCATTTGCATCCACATAAACAAAGCAACAGTTTTCTAAGCATATGTACCTGTGCAGTGTAAACCCTACAAATTTGAAATATCCCTGGGCATGATTAGTGCTAATAAACATTAACATCAGTCCCTGGCTGCAATGAGCTTCCAATCTAAAGTCCAAAACTAACTTTCTTACATTAGAGACTATTTCGACTGGAGACAAATAAAGTGGTGGCACATCTTTGGATTGTGGTGAGAATCCCACACAGGGGGAACATATGAACTTCAACACAAGCATTAGCCTGTTGGGGAATTGAACCAACATCCCAGGTACTGCTAGACAGAACTGCTACCCACTTAGCCACCAGGTAGTCCCACACGTGGTGTCTACATATCTGTGGTGTGAACCAGCCCTTAGTCCATAGCCATGCTCAGTGCCACAAGCAATATACAATATATTGGCCTAAGTATTGGGGCGCCTGCCTTTACAAGCACATGAACTGTAATGGCATCCCAGTCTTAGTCTGTAGGGTTCAAAATTAATTTGGTCCACCCTTTTGAGCTATAACAGCTTCAACTCTTCTGGGAAGGCCGTCCAAAAGGTTTAGGAGGGTGTCTATGGGAATGTTTGACCATTCTTTTAAGTGCATTTGTGAGGTCAGGCACTGATGTTGGACGAGAAGACCTGGCTTACAGTTTCCGCTCTAATTCACCCCCAAGGTGTTCTCTTGTGTTGAGGTCTCTGTCCAGGCCAGTCAAGGTCCATAAAGACATGGATGAGTGAGTTTGGGATGAAGGAACTTGACTGTCCTGCACAGAGTCCTGACCTCAACGTGATAGAACATCTTTTGGCTGAATTAGAGCAGAGACTGCGAGCCAGGCCTTCTCATCCAACATCAGTGCCTGACCTCACAAATGCTCTTCTGGAAGAATGGTCAAACATTCCCATAGACACCCTCCTAAACCTTGTAGACAACCTTCCTAGCCTTCCCAGAAGCTGTTCTAGCTGCAAAGGGTGGGCCAAATCAAAAAAATTGTATTACAAAATGTTTTTTTTTTTTTTTCTAAATTGTCAGACTTCTTTGTTTATAGCACAAAAAAACTGCAGAGGTGATCAAATAGCACCAAAAGAAAACTCTATTTGTGGGAAAAAAGGGACATCAATTTTGTTTGGGTACAATGTCGCACGACCGCACAATTGTCAGTTAAAGCGACACAGTGCCGTATCGCAAAAAATAGTCTGGTCATTAAGGGGGTAAAACCTTCCGGGGCTGAAGTGGTTAATTTAATTTCCACATTTCTCAAAAACTTGTGGCAATAAACACTCTCTATGCCTTGCAGCCTCGGGTGTTTTTTTTTTACCAAAATGTGGTCATTTTGTAGGTTTCTCCTGTCCTGTCACTTCAGGGACTTGCCGAATATAATAGGTAGTCAGGAAATTAGATGCGCCTTTTATGCCCATAGAATTCCCAAAGGTGCTCCTTGGATTTTGGGCCCCTCTATGCATCCAGGCTGTGAAAAAAGTCTCAGACATGTGTAATCCCCATACTCAGGAAGAGCAGAAGAATGTGTTTTGGGGTGTAATTGTAACTATGCCTATGCATAGAAATAATTTGTTGAAATGACATTGTTGTGAAAATAAACACATTTTTTTATTTCTTCATTTTCCCCAAAAAAGTGACAAAAATTAAAACTTTAAAAAACTTACCGTGCATCTTACTAAACACCTTGGACCGTTTACTTTCCAAAATGGGTAATTTGGGGGGGTGTATTTTTACTGTCCTGGAATATTAGGGTCTCAAGAAATGAGATAGTCAGAACTTATGCATCAGGGCCTGGACCTGAACCTGAACCCGTAAACTCTGCTGTTTCTGGTAGTAATACTTCTCTTTGAACCACCTGAGATGGACATCCTTGCCTTATGTCTTATTTCTCATGAACCTCTAACCCCATTGCTCCTCCCATGAACTTCCTGATTTTAGCCACGCCTTTGCACTTCCTGTTTGCCAGACTCTTGTGCTCTCTTCAGCCAATATCTTGCTCTTGTCACTCCTGCTGCTACCTTTATCTCTGCTACCAGTCATTACTGAACTTTGGCTTGTTCCTCAACAATGTTCCTGCTTAGTACCAACCTGCAACCACTTGTTACCGACCTTTGACTTATTTAGCGATTACGCTTCTGCTTGATCCCTACCTGCTATATCTGCTACTGGACCCCAGCTTGCTCACCTCCTGGTGGGGTGATCCTGAGGCCCACAACCTGGTACTAACACACAGCAAAACCCATCCCCACCATCAGGAGCTCTGGTGAATACCCGTTAATGCTCAGACCCCGCACCTAAGGCAAGCCTGTGTCTCCCGCCAGGGGGACCTGCTTGTGTACTTATCCTGCTGGTCAGTGGGAGCCTCTCTACTGCTATAGATATTGGTCTCCAAGCTTAACCCCTGACCGTGACAATCAGGATTGATCAACTTTCAAATATATATATATAAGATAGTTTGTGTATTTTCAAACATTTTTATTCATTTTTTTTGACAGTACAGATTAAGACCTTGGCATTAATTATTGCAATACAGTGTACAATTTTTATAATCCGTCTAACATATATTATAGGTATAGAGAAGTAACCTATTACTATCTCGAGGCCATTTCGGAATGGCTCTATTATCAACGTTGCCTTATCTGGGTTGTCTACGTTGATTTCTAGCAAACTATATGGTGGGTCCTCCACCTTACTCGTTAGACCCTATTCTGTATCCCTACTTCAATTTCTCATGATGGGGCCTAGAGTGCGTCCTCCACTTCAGGAGACACCAGCCTTTCAACTGGCTTCAGGGAGGCCGTCCCCCCATATCATGGAGAGGCGCAACTCAGACCCCTTTATGCCAGGGTCTCAGAGAAGAGGAAAGGACAGGGTGAAGAGAGGAAGGGAAAGCAGTGGGACTAGACAGCAAGATTGGGTAGGAGGACAGAAGGAGAGGGGGCAGGGGGGGGGAGAGGACTCCACGCTCCTAATTATGGCCCTCAGGAAGGGTCTTGGTTAGTGATTGTCCTGGGATCATTGGTTAAGTATCTGATCCAGGGATCCCATACTTTATTAAACAACTTCATTTTATCTTGCACAATTGCTGTTAATCTTTTGTTTAGCATAATCCAAGACAGTTTGTGTTTAAGTTGGTCGAATGGTAGGGCTGCTGACTTCCAGTTCCTGGCTATCGTAATTTTGGCTGCTGTGAATATGAACGTTAGGAGCCGTCTATGGGCTTTGGAAGCTTCTGCCACCCAGGAGTGCGTGCTTTGCGGATTTGGCCAGGTTGATCTGGGTAAGGGTGTACACAAAGCTGTAGACCCTTGTATTATTTATTTTTTTAACGTTTTATAACAGAAACAGAGAACTTTTTTTCAAAAATTTCAGATATTTCAGACAAATTTCAGACATATAGCAAAAAATAAAAAACCCAGGTGGTGACTAAATACCACCAAAAGAAAGCTCTCTGTCTCCAAAAGATGATATAAAGTCATCTGGGTTCAGTGTTGCATGACTGAGTTATTGTCATTCAAAGAGTGACAGTGCTAAAAACTGAAAAATGGCCTGGGGAGGAATTAAATGAGACAGTCCAGTCTTCAACTGGTTAAAGTTTAATTATAGCCAAACATTTTTTTTTTTTTTGATGGGAAGGAAATGTTCATAATGTCCAGGCCCGGATTGGCCATAGGGCAAACCGGGCATTTGCCCGGTGGGCCGCCAGGCTGCAAGTCCTTGCATGGCCCAAGGCTTGAGCTTGTGCCGCTCATCCAGCCTCTCCGCGGCCGCCCGGAGCTCAGCCATCGGCGCCGGGGGGAGGAGCTAAATGAGACGCCTTCGGCCTCACCACGGCTGAACGGCCGTACGTATAGGTCAGCCGTCAGTGCCGGGGGGAGGAGCCAGAGCAGACACCTTGGAGCCGGTGTTATGTCGAGAGGTGCCGCCGTGCCGGAACAGAAAACATAAGTTCAGCCTCCCCTGTGAACTAGATAGGAGGATCGGTGGGGGGTGGCTGCATATAGAACAATTATTTTCTCCATCTTCCTCCTGCAGTCTCGGAATGCCTGTGAGAGGTAGAGGAGAAGCAGGCATTCCGAGACTGCAGGAGGAAGATGGAGAAAATGATTCTTCTATATGCAGCCACCCCTACCGATCCTCCTATCCTGCTTCTCTCTGCTGCTCCCGCAGGGCTCTCCACCGCACCCATACTCTCTGCCAACCCCGTGCTCTCCACATCACCCCCATGCTCTCTGCCATCCCCCATACTCTCCACCCCCCATACTCTCCACCTCCCCCCCATACTCTGCCTCCCCCCATGCTGTCTGCCACCCCCCATGCTGTCTGCCACCCCCCATGCTCTCCGCCTCCCCCATACTCTCCGCCTCCCCCCATGCCCTCTGCCACCCCCCATACTCTCCACCCCCCCCATGCTCTCCGCCACCCCCCATGCTCTCCGCCACCCCCCATGCTCTCTGCCACCCCCCATGCTCTCTGCCACCCCCCATGCTCTCTGCCACCCCCCATGCTCTCTGCCACCCTCATGCTCTCTGCCACCCCCCATGCTCTCTGCCACCCCCATACTCTCTGCCACCCCCATACTCTCTGCCACCCCCATACTCTCTGCCACCCCCATACTCTCTGCCACCCCCCATGCTCTCCGCCACCCCCATACTCTCCGCCTCCCCCCATGCTCTCTGCCACCCCCCCTGCTCTCTGCCACCCCCCCTACTCTCTGCCACCCCCATGCTCTCTGCCACCCCCATGCTCTCTGCCTCCCCCATGCTCTCTGCCTCCCCCATGCTCTCTGCCTCCCCCATGCTCTCTGCCACCCCCCATGCTCTCTGCCACCCCCATGCTCTCTGCCACCCCCCATGCTCTCTGCCACCCCCATGCTCTCTGCCACCCCCCATGCTCTCTGCCACCCCCATGCTCTCTGCCACCCCCCATGCTCTCTGCCACCCCCCATGCTCTCTGCCACCCCCCATGCTCTCTGCCACCCCCCATGCTCTCTGCCACCCCCATGCTCTCTGCCTCCCCCATACTCTCTGCCACCCCCATACTCTCTGCCACCCCCATACTCTCTGCCACCCCTATACTCTCTGCCACCCCTATACTCTCTGCCACCCCCATGCTCTCTGCCACCCCCATACTCTCTGCCACCCCCCATGCTCTCTGCCACCCCCTCATACTCTCCACCTCCCCCCCTCTCATAATCTCCACCTCCCCCCATGCTCTCTGCCACCCCCCATGCTCTCTGCCACCCCCCATGCTCTCTGCCACCCCCCATGCTCTCTGCCACCCCCCATGCTCTCCACCTCCCCCCCATGCTCTCCGCCACCCCCTCATAGTCTCCACCTCCCCCCATGCTCTCTGCCACCCCCCCATACTCTCCACCTCCCCCCGATGCTCTCCACCTCCCTCCATGCTCTCTGCCACCCCCTCAAACTCTCCACCTCCCCCCATACTCTCCACCTCCCCCCATACTCTCCACCTCCCCCCCATACTCTCCACCTCCCCCCCATGCTGTCCACCTCCCCCCCATGCTGTCCACCTCCCCCCCATGCTGTCCACCTCCCCAATGCTCTCTGCCACCCCCCCCCCGTGCTCTCCACCTCCCCCCATGCTCTCCGCCACTCCCCCCTGTGCTCTTCCGGTCTTCCCATCACCCCATGCTCTCCGCCAGCCCTCCTGTGCTGTCCACATCCCCCATGCTCTCCGTTGTCCTCCCTGGGCTCTCCACCTCCCCCCATGCTCTCCGCTGCCCCCCTGTGCTCTCCTCTTCCTCCCTGTGTTCTCTGCCTCTCCCCTGTGCTCTCGCCCCACCCCATGTTCTCAAGGTTCTTCCCTGTGCTCTCCAACCCCCATGCTCTTTCCTGGTCGCACCCCCCCCTCCACACCTCTGCTGGGTTCCCCCCTTCCCTCTCTCAGGGGATCTGTAAGGGTGGAGAGTGGGGAAGGGGCCGGTTAACATGTCATGGGCTGCTCAATCCAAAATGCCCGGGCCTATTTTTTGTCCCAGTCCGGGCCTGATAATGTCTGTCAGATTTATTTTTCCATCCGTGTCCCAATTAAGAATTTTCTAATCACTTTCTATCATGTACACATAGCATGAAATTTGAAGAAATCTTGGCAAAATGGGGGGGAAATTATTTCCTAGAGAGTTGTCATCAGAGCAATGTCCTCATTGGAGGATTTCCCCCTTTATTCCCATTCTGGAGAGAACTTCAAATTTAGGAATTTCTCAATACTTTCAGCCCCTTGTGACAATGATCACTCGAGAAAACATGGAGGGAAATGTCCCCAGTTGAGAACACCAACAGAAATTACTGTAAAAGGTGACAGGGGAAATAATCATTTTATACTTCGTCTTACACTATAAGATGATCCCTATCACACTGGTTTCTTTTCTCCTAAAAAAAAAGGTTATGGTGAAAATTTAGATGTTCAAAGAACCTCAACTTTTTAAGTCTCTGAGTTCCTCCAGCTTCTGATCCAGAATCTTCTCAGAATGATCCTTCTCAACTTGTTGCTGGCCTGGAAGAGGACGGCCCCCTCAACCGATGGAGATAATAATCGTAAACTCCAATTGGCCATAGGAATTAACTCTGTGAACGTTGGAGAACTTCGAATAAACATAAGCACTCGAGTTATGCAGAGGAATGTGAAAATGAGAAGTAAGAAGAAGATTGTCCTCAGTGCAGTGACATGAGCCTGAAGATTTGGACGTGTTGATCCAGAGTCGTTATTCTTCACCCTCCAGACGTGTCTGAGCAGAAAGGAGAAAGTGAGGACCAGGCTTAGAAGACTAAGGCAGAATGGTAGAATGCCACCCAGAGTGGTCACAGGTACAACATAGGAAAGGCTGGCACGGTACCTGGTAAGAGAGGCTTCTGTGCTGTTCTCAGAAAATTGAATGATTTCTTCATACACAGTCCAGAAGCCCGGGACAGTCAAAATGAATATCCCAAGAGCTGTCAGGAATAAAAGCTGATTCAGGAAATTTGACACAATTCTCTTTAACCAGATGAAGAACCCATAGCTGAGATTGGTGATGGTGGTACAGTAATGAATGGAGAGCCAGAAGGTCAACCAGAAGCTGTAATATGTCAGAAAGTAACCTGATGTGTTCAAAAATGCATATACTTGTCTAATGTATAAGATTTCCAGAGAAAAGGCAAAGAGCATTCCCTGTAGACTCATCACACACTGGAGGAAAATATTCACAATCCCCTTAGCCAGAAAGATCACATCGGTGGGGCTCAACTTCCCTTTCTTTCTGATAATGTCCAGGTAAACCATCACAATACAAGTGTAAGAAGGGATTGCCAAGCCGAGTCCCAAGACCGAAGAGACTAAAATAGATAAGAAGAACGGAGACATGTTGAGGTTTGCTGTGATCTCCGGACAGAGATGACGGGACACGTCCAGTGATAGCAGACAGAATGATATATTTAGAGTTGGAATTATGAAAATAGTCTTCAGAGATCCGTCTCATGATTGACTTTGCATGAATGTGATGGATTTCATTTCATTTAAATTCCACCATCTAAAGCACGGAACAAACTGTGTAACACAATAATCATTGCTCTCATACTAACATGATTAACCTCTTAATCTAATTGTCTAAGGATTGTCTAAAAATATATATATATATATATATATATATATATATATATATATATATATATATATATATATATATGTATATATATATATATATATATGTATATATATATATATATGTATATATATATATATATGTATATATATATATTTATATATATATATATATATATATTTATATATATTTTCCTTTTTATTTTATTATTTTATTATCTATTTTTCAAGAAAATTTAAGAAAAATCCCAAATCCAGTTCTCCAGTTGACTGTTCAAAACAAAAAAAAGAGGACTATTTAAAACACAGGAGACCCGCTACCCCTTGTTTATAAAGGTCGTCATTGGCTGGACCTGTCATTCAGAGGGAGTGAAATGACAGGAGTATGTAGGTGGTCGGGCTTTATGACTGATATAGATCTACATTGCTAGATGACATAATTGACAATAGATTTACATTCTATAAAAGAATAAAAATTGTGTTTGTCTTTATTTTTATTTTTTTTTTAAGCATAGGGGTACTATGTACCCCTTACTCATGCACATGGTGGGCAGCAACTGGGTGACCCCTTATTGTTAAAGAGGAATTCCAAATTCCCATAAGCCTTCTTCAGCAGGCCCCCCACAACAACCAGACGAGGGCTGTGAAGAATAGGCCTTTGTCCTCATCATCAGCATGAGAACAAGGAGCTTTGCCGGGGGGTCCCCACTGACCAGGAACCCCCCCCATGTTGTGGACATGTGTCCTGGTATGGTTCAGAAGGGGGAGCACACACTCATCCCCTTCTTTTCAGGCCTGCAAGGCAGAATGCTCAGTTAAGGGTCTGATGTTGAATTTGGGGGGCCCTCATGTTTTTATTTGTGTTTTTGTATTTTTTTGTGCAGAACCCACCCACCCCCCTTAACCAGTTAATGGCCAGCATGTTATATCTTTCCTGCCCAGGGCTATTTTCAGTTTTCAGCACTGTCATTCTTTGAATGGCAATTACTCAGTCATGCATCACTGTATTATTTAGACTGGTGGTTTATCCACATGAGCACTTGATTCACAAATAATATATATTGAATTTATGTTAATATGGAAGCTCTGTCATCATCCTAAAGGAACTTACTCATATTCATACTAATGGACAATTAAGTGTCTTAGTGAGGGCAGCTCTATTCCTTTTGTTACTTGTGGTCTAATTTTTTTCTGGCACAATTTAGCACAGAGCACGGGTGTTTTAAATATATATGAGTGTACACATTGGTCAAGATGGGACAAACAACAACCAGTACTGAGTTGGTTAAGTATATCAGTTTAATGGAAATTATTCAAAGATTGCGTGGCATAGCTCGTTCTGTGCTTTGGATTTCGTCATGGAAATGAAATCCATCACATTTATCCAAAGTCAATCATGAGACGGATCTCTGAAGACGTTTTCCATAATTCCAACTCTAAATATATCATTCTGTCTGCTATCACTGGACGTGTCCCGTCATCTTTGTCCGGAGGTCACACCAAACCTCAACATGTTGTCTCTGTACTCCATCTCTCTTTTAATCTGTGTGGTCTTGGGACTCGGCTTGGCAATCCCTTCTAACACTTGTATTGTGATGGGTAACCTGGACATCATCAGAAAGAAAGGGAAGTTGAGTCCCACCGATGTGATCTTTCTGTCTAAGGGGATTGTGAATATTTTCCTACAGTGTGTGCTGAGCCTACAGGGAATTCTCTTTGTCTTGTCTCCAGAAATCTTATTCATTAGACAATTTTATGTGTTTGTGAACATATCAAGTAACTTCCTAACCTATTACAACTTCTGGTTGACCTTCTGGCTCTCGGCTCATTACTGTACCAGCATCACCAATCTCAGCTATGGGTTCTTCATCTGGTTAAAGAGAATTGTGTCAAATTTCCTGAGCCAACTTCTATTCCTGACAGCAATTGGGATGTTCGTTGTGAGTGTCCCCATTATCTGGACTCTGACTGAACAGTATTATTCAGTCTTCTGAAAATAGTACAGGAGCCTCTGTTACTGGATTCCATGAAACGTTTTCCTATTTTGTGCCTGCAAACACCCTAGGCTGCGTTCTGCCCTGCTGCCTTAGTCTTCTGTGCCTGGTCCTCACTTTCTCCTTTCTGATCAGACATGTCTGGAGGGTGAAGAATAACGACTCTGGATCAACACGTCCAAATCTTCAGGCTCATGTCACTGCACTGAGGACAATCTTCTTCTTACTTCTCATCTTCACACTTTTCCATATATCTCGAGCAGTTATGTTTCTTCAAAATTCCTCACTGTTAACAGTCAGTTTGAGTTTATGATTATTCCCTTCATCGGTGGAGGCTGTCGTCATCTTCCAGGCCAGCAACAAGCTGAGAAGGATCATTCTGAGAAGATTCTGGACCAGAGGCCAAAGGAACACAGAGGCTTAAACTGTAGAGGATCTTCAACTTTAATGTTGAAATATTCGCTATAACCTTTTTTTAATAGAAATCATCTTGATAGTGAACATCTTAAAGTGTCAGATGGAATGTAGAAGGGATTATATCCAGGGCTGTCTTAATGCGTGGGCACCCCAGGGCATTGCCCATGGGCCCCAGGTGCATCCACCTGTCCCAGATTTGCTGGGAAGTCACATTTTTATTAGGATTTCCCAGGATGGCCATGTCCCAGGCCGCATCCTGGAACCTGTACTGTGCCCCCCTGATCCCCCTCCCCATACTGGGACCTTTGTGTTGATTAGTCCTTGATTTATGCCATGTTTTCTTATTGTTTAAAATAAATTGTATTTAAAGTACTAATAAATATGTTTAATTCTATCAACTTTTTGAGAGTAGGTGCGTAAATTGGGGCAGGCTGGTAGGGGCCCAAGTGAATTACTTTGCCCAGGGGCCCATGATGCTATTAAGATGGCCTTTATTATATCCCCCAACATATTTTAATTGCTGTCTGTGTTCCCCTCTGTGGAGATTCCCCTCTGTGTTTGTCCCGGTGATCATTGTCACTGGGGCTGAAAGATAAGAAAATCCTACATTTGGAGTTGTCAGCAGAGCAGGAATAGAGGGGAAGTCTTCCGAATGGGACACCTGCTTTGGTGACAACTGTCTCTAATGCCGTGTACACACGGTCTGACTTGCGAACGGTCTAAACTCCATCAGAGTTTACACTGTCGGAATGTCCGACCGAAAGCTCCCATCGGACTTTTTCTGTTGGGAAGTCTGCCTGTGTGTACGCGGCATAATGGCGCGTACACATGAGCGGACTGTCCGGCAGAAAAGGTCTGACGGATCGATTCCGTCAGACATTCTGATGGTGTCTGGGCTTTGTCGGACCTTCATCGGACCTTTTCTGTTGAAAATTCCGATGGACCTAGACATAGAACATGTTTCAAATCTTTCCGACGGACTCGAGTCCGATCAAAAAATCCGTTCGTCTGTATGCTAGTCCGATGGACAAAAAAGGATGCAAGGGCAGCTATTGGCTACTGGCTATGAACTTCTTATTCTAGTCCGGTTGTATGTCATCACATTCAAAACGATCGGACTTTGGTGTGATCGTGTGTAAGCAAGTCCGTTTCATTGGAACTCCGTTGCAACTCTGTCGAAAAGTCCTTCGGAGTTCAGGCGGACAAAAAGTCCGCTCGTGTGTACGCGGCATAATGCCGCGTACACACGAGCGGACTTTTTGACTGGACTGGTCCGACAGACCAAGTCCGGTGGACGATTCAACCGCGCGTGGGTTTCATCGGACCTGCAGCGTACTTTTTCGGTCGAAAATCTGACGGATTTTAGATTTGGAACATGTTTCAAATCTTTACGTCGGAACTCCGCCAGACCCGGTTCCTATCGAAAAATCCGCTCGTCTGTATGCTAGCCCGACAGATGAAAACCAACGCTAGGGCAGCTATTGGCTACTGGCTATCAACTTCCTTATTTTAGTCCGGTCGTACGTCATCACGTACGAATCTGTCGGACTTTGGTGTGATCGTGTGTAGGCAATTCCGTTTGTTGGGAAAGTCCGTCGGACGTCCACCGAAAGTCCGTTGGACCAGTCCGGTCGAAAAGTCCACTCGTGTGTACGTGGCATAAGACTTACCTCACTTATGTGTACAGGGTGGAAATTAATGAGAAATCTCTAAAAATGAACACAAATGGAAAAGAAGTGACCATTCAACCATTTTATCCATTCTTACCCCATCCCAAAAAAAAAAAAATGTCTTTAGATACATTTTAACCACTTCAGCCCTGGAAGATTTGGCTGCTCAATAACCAGGTCATTTTTTGTAATTCGGCTCTGCGTCACATTATCTGAAAATTACGCGGTCGTGCAATGTTGTACCCAAACAAAATTGACGTCCTTTTTTCCCACAAATAGAAGCTTTCTTGTGGTGGTATTTGATCTCCTCTGTGGATTTTATTTTTTACGCTATAAACAAAAGAAGAGCGCCAATTTTGAAAAAAACACAAAATCTTTTACTTTTGCTATAAAAAATATCACACATTTTTTATCAAGAATTTTTTTTTTTCCTCAGTTTAGGCCCATATGTATTCTTCTACATATTTTCGGTAAAAAAAAAAGGTAGGATAAAGTTGAATTGGAGTCTGCTCCTGCTTTACAGGTATGTCCTGTTCAGGTCTATATGGAAAGTTAGGGAGCAGGAAGAGGCCATCACTAGGTGTTTACCAGCTGAAAACATCACCCTTTGAAGAAAGACCTTTTGCAGACCTGCTGGAAGAAGGAACCAGGTCTTTGTATTGATTTTGCTTAGGAGGAGGGATGGGTGACCTCTGTAGTTGTAGAACTTTACTTACCTTAGACATGTACATGTGCTTTAATGAAAATCATTTTGTGAATATGTGTTTATGAATGGTCCCGCTTTGCGGATTCCTTTCCTTCTCTTTGGAAATCTACCAGACAAGGTCTTTCTGATATTTCTGCTCTTCAAACTTACTCTACAATGTTTTGATATCTTGAGATCATGTGACTATCTTTTTCTTTTTTTTTATATTGTGTATTTAATGGGATTTTCAAAGAATTACAGGAAATGAAAAACAAAAAGCAGATGTTGAAAATCATAACAACAAGTTTGCAAAAAAGATCCCACACATAGTGTAGGAAAACAGACATGCGATAGTACATGGATAGAAGCACTATAGAACTTCAAATCATTTTGTAGAGAGGTGGGGGGGGGGGTGATCCATGAGAGCAGGTGAAGGAAACATATATAAAAAACATCAACATCATAAAATGAATTATAGCTCCCTGGGTCAACTATCGAGAAGGTTTTAAAAGTACAGCGTATGACACACGCCTTCAATTTAAGAGGGAAGGTGCAGGAATTTTTTTTTTAATAAACTACTTTGATGCAAAATAATGGTCATTGCCCATCAATGCAGCCTTATCAGTGCCCATCTGCAGTCTTGCCCATCATTGCAGCATGATCAGTGCCCATCTGCAACTTTGCCCATCATTGCAGTCTGATCAGTGCCCATATGGCGCCTTGCCCATCATTTCAGCCTGATCAATGCTCATCTGCAGCCTTGCCCATCATTGCAGCATGATCAGTGCCCATCTGCAACCTTGTCCATCATTTCAGCATGAATAGTGCCCATCTGCAACCTTGCCCATCATTGCAGCATGAATAGTGCCCATCTGCAGCCTTGCCCATCATTGCAGCATGATCAATGCCCATCTGCAGTCTTGCCCGTCATTGCAGCATGATCAGTGCCCATCTGCAGTCTTGCCCATCATTGCAGCATGATCAGTGCCCATCTGCAACCTTGTCCATCATTTCAGCATGAATAGTGCCCATCTGCAACCTTGCCCATCATTGCAGCATGAATAGTGCCCATCTGCAGCCTTGCCCATCATTGCAGCATGATCAATGCCCATCAGCAGTCTTGCCCATCATTGCAGCATGATTAGTGCCCATCTGCAGCCTTGACCCTCTTTCCGGCATGATCATTGCACATCTGCAGCCTTTACAATCATTGCAGTCTGATCAGTGCCCATCTGCAGCCTTGCCTATCATTGCAGCCTTGCTCATCAATGCAGCCTTGCCCATCATTGCAGCCTGATCACTGCCCATCTGCAACCTTGCCCATCATTGCAGCATGATCAATGCCCATCTGCAGCCTTGCCCATCATTGCAGCATGATCAGTGCCCATCTGCAGCCTTGCCCAGCATTGCAGCATGATCAATGCCCATCTGCAGCCTTGCCCAGCATTGCAGCATGATCAATGCCCATCTGCAGCCTTGCCCATCATTGCAGCATGATTAGTGCCCATCTGCAGCCTTGCCCATCATTGCAGCATTATCAGCATTCATCTGCAGCCTTTCCCATCATTGCATGATGATCAGTGCCCATCTGCAGCCTTGCCCATCATTGCAGCATTATCAGTGCCCATCTGCAGCCTTGCCCATCATTGCAGCATTATCAGTGCCCATCTGCAGCCTTGCCCATCACTGCAGTCTTGCCAATCATTGCAGCCTGATTAGTGCCCATCTGCAGCCTTGCCAATCATTGCAGTCTGATCAGTGCCCATCTGCAGCCTTGCCAATCATTGCAGTCTGATCAGTGCCCATCTGCAGCCTTGCCCATCATTGAAGCATGATCAATGCCCATCTGCAGCCTTACCAATCATTGCAGCATGAGCAATGCCCATCTGCAGCCTTGCCAATCATTGCAGCATGATCAGTGCCCATCTGCAGCCTTGCCAATCATTGCAGCATGATCAGTACCCATCTGCAGCCTTGTCCATCATTGCAGCATGATTAATGTCCATCTGCAGCCTTGCCAATCATTGCAGCATGATTAATGCCCATCTGCAGCCTTACCAATCATTGCAGCATGAGCAATGCCCATCTGCAGCCTTGTCAATCATTGCAGCATGATCAGTGCCCATCTGCAGCCTTGCCAATCATTGCAGCATGATTAATTTCCATCTGCAGCCTTGCCAATGATTGCAGTCTGATCAGTGCCCATCTGCAGCCTTCCCCATCATTGCAGCCTTGCCCATCATTGCAGCCAAATTATTGCCCATCATTGCAGCCTTGCCCATCATTGCAGCCAAATTAATGCCTGTCATTGCAGCCTTGCCCATCATTGGAGCCAGATTAGTGCCCATCTGCAGCCTTACCAATCATTGTAGTCTGATCAGTGTCCATCTGTAGCCTCGCCCATCATTGCAGCATGATCAATGTCCATCTGCAGCCTTGCCAAACATTGCAGCATGATCAATGCCCATCTGCAGCCTTGCCAATCATTGCAGTCTGATCAGTGCCCATCTGTAGCCTCGCCCATCATTGCAGCATGATCAATGTCCATCTGCAGCCTTGCCAAACATTGCAGCATGATCAATGCCCATCTACAGCCTTGCCAATCATTGTAGCCTGATCAGTGCCCATCTGCAACCTTGTTATTGCTAAAATAAACTGTGCCGGATCTCCTGTGTGCTCGGCTTGCAGTCCCACCCAGTCCGGCCCAGTCCCGCCCAGTCCCGCCCAGGTGGATGGACATAACACCGGTCCAATGGCAGGACGTCAATGCTAGGAGGCGGGTCTGGGTGTGACTGCGAGCAGAGCCGAGTACACAGGAGATTCGGCTCTGTCTATTTCAGCGGCGCTCGTTCCCTCCTTCCCCTCAGAGGCAGACGTTCGGTGTATAACACGCACACACAATTTTCCCCTGATTTTAAGGTGGAAAAAGGGTGTGTTATACGCCAAAAAATATGCTTTAACTAAGAAACTAAAGTACCCTAAAAGGGCGCTTAACCAGAAGAGGGGGGGGGGACAGCATGGAAAATGGGTATATAAGGTTAGGAGATTTGCAAGGTATAATTGGCGATGTATAATGGAGGAAAGGTGGTCATACAGAGGTTAGAGGTATGACGAGGAGTTCAGTCTATAATAAGGAGTAATGCTGCTCCAGGCGTAGTGTCCCAAACAATTGCCCACCCTGCTCAAACCTTTAGGCGCAGACTCTGCAAATATGTAGACAATCAAGGAAGATCGCTGAACGGCCGCACTCTGAATATACACCTTTATTTATTATTTAAAATCCAAAGCTGTCACATCATGGCTGAGGAAGGTACAGAAAAACTGGCCCCGAGATACAGGGCCCCAAAATCAGTTTGGAAAATGTCATTCTCTGCTGCAGAAAAGTGTTTGACATTTTCCAAACTGACTTTGGGGCCCCGTATCTCAGGGCCACTTGGTGCTAGAAACCCCACTGGGTTTGCACACCAAATTTGGGGTTTCTAGCACCAAGTGGCCCTGAGATACGGGACCCCAAAGTCGGTCAACTGTGTCCATCTGCAGCAATGTCATTTCGGGACCCTTTGGGTCCAGAGACCCCACATTTTGGCTGCAGCTAGGGGGCATCTAGGAACCCTTAACTACAGAATTTGAAGTTCGGGGGACCTATGGCTGCAAACGGGCACAGTGAGGCTGCAGACGGGCATTGTTGACCCTCTTTTCCACTTACAGTAGCAGCGCATTTATCACCCTAGGCTTATACTCGAGTCAATAAGTTTTCCCAGTTTTTTTTGGTAAAATTAGGTGCCTCGGCTTATATTCGGGTCGGCTTATACTTGAGTATATACCATATCAATACAATAGTGCATCACATGAAATCAAATATATGACCAATACAAATCCAATACATCTCGATGAAAAACTATTCATAGAAATAAGAAACGCCCCAATCAAAATTTAAGCCAACTGGTTTTCTTGTATGTAAAGTAAATATCCAGTAAACTTCTTTTCTACACAACATACCAAATTTATCACCACCTCTAGTAGGCAATTTTATTTTCTCCATGCCTT
Organism: Aquarana catesbeiana; assembly: GCF_042186555.1. NCBI lineage: Eukaryota > Metazoa > Chordata > Amphibia > Anura > Ranidae > Aquarana > Aquarana catesbeiana. The sequence continues at coordinate 5,525,466 of NC_133329.1, read as the reverse complement.
GAATAACAAGGCTGGATGTATTTTTATTATGATTTTCAACCCAATGCCTAGCCACGTTGGTGGAGTGGTTCTTTTCTATATCATGTGGGTGATTGTATAAACGATCCCTCAAACGCCGGGTTGCCTTCCCTACATATTGGACCTGGCATGTAATAACATACATCACATAGCGTGTATTGCAATTGATGAAAGATCGAATCCCAAAGGAATTACCTGTGGACAGTGAAATGACACTGTCACCCCTTTTAACTATTTAAGGACCGAGCCTCTTTCTGAGATTTGTTGTTTACAATTTAAAAACAGGGTTTTTTTGCTAGAAAATTACTTAGAACCCCCAAACATTATACTTTTTTTTTCTAACACCCTAGAGTATAAAATGGCGGTTGTTGCAATACTTTGTGTCACACCGTATTTGCGCAGCGGTCTTACAAGCGCACTTTTTTTGGAAAAAATACACTTTTTTAAATTAAAAAAATAAGACAAAAGTAAAGTTAGCCCATTTTTTTTTATATTGTGAAAGATAATGTTATGCCGAGTAAACTGATACCCAACATGTCACACTTCAAAATTGTGCCCGCTCGTGGAATGGCGACAAACTTTTACCCTTAAAAATCTCCATGGGCGACATTTAAAAAAATTCTACAGGTTTCATGTTTTGAGTTACAGAGGAAGTCTAGGGCCAGAATTATTGCTCTCACTCGATCGCGGCGATACCTCCCCTCACTCGTCTCCATGCAAAGCCACCGCTGGCGGCTCCGGTAAGCGGCGGAGGGCTCCAGAGCGTGGCGGGGGAGGGGCCCTCTCCCGCCGTTGATAAAAGTGATCTTGCAGCGATTCTGCCGCAGAGACCACTTTTATCTTGTAGCGGACCGCTGGCTGAACACGAGGATACCAGGGTTGTGGTGGCTAGCTGCTGCCATTACAATGATATCCCACGTCAAAGTAAGGACGTATATCGGCATGCGGCGCTCCGGAAGTGGTTTTCATAAAGGAACAATATGAGCAACCGCTCACACCACATTTAATTGTACCCTTAAATTGTAACCAGTGTGTGGGTGCTCGTTTACTTGTATACAGGCTAGGGGATAGCCATCTGCCCAAATTGGATAAGATCTGCACATAAGTGGGATCATTGGAAAGAACTGGAAGATATTTCTTGATAACTTTTTTATTTTTTCAAACTTGATACTATAGGGGGTTGAGAATACAGGAGTTCTAGAGAACTGTGAAGTCTTATGCATATGCCGTTTATTGCCCGATTTTTGTTGTTCATTAGCATACAGTAGGGGACCGCGATATTGTGTCAATCTCACTATCGGCAAGATTTGACACCTGCGGGCCCCGTTATGGGAGCCAGCGCTGACCTGGCTCACTAATCGGGAAAGGAAAACAGTTTTTTCCTTTCGCGATGAGCGACAGGCATTGCTGACAGCTGTCTGGTATGAATCATGAGGGGGAACGCTGTGCCAAATTTTAACCAAAAAACTGGCATGAATTCCCCCCCCCAGGGGCATACCAGGCCCTAAGGTCTGGTATGGATTTTAAGAAGGGGAACCCCCTATGCCAAAAAAAACAGCGTGAAGCCCCCCAAAATCCATACCAGATCCTTATCCGAGCACGCAGCCCGGCCGGTCAGGAAAGGGGGTGGGGACGAGCGAGTGCCCCCCTCCTGAACCATACCAGGCCGCATGTCCTCAACATGGGGGGTGGGCGTTTTGGGGCAGGGGGGGCCCTGCGGCCCCCCACCCCAAAGCACCTTGTCCCCATTATGATGAGAACAAGGGCCTCTTCCCAACAACCCTGGCCATTGGTTGTCGGGGTGTGTGGACAGGGGGCTTAACGGAATCTGGGAGCCTGGCCCCCCACCCTATGTGAATGAGTAGGAGGTACATCGTACCCCCTACTCATTCACCTGGGGGAAAAAGTGTCAATAAAAAAACACACTACACAGGTTTTTAAAGTAATTTATTTGGTCGCTCCGGAGGTCTTCTTCCAACTTGGGGGGTCTTCTTCTGACTTCTCCGCTCTCTCCGGCCTCTTCTCCCAGTGTCCGGTTCTTCTCCAGGTCTCATGTTCTTCTGCCGGGCTCCTCCACTATATTCTGCTATTTTCCTGCTCTTTTGCTAGCGGTGGCCCGGTCTTCTCCATCATCTTGTTCCCTCTTCTCTTCTTCCGATGTTAACACAATGCTCTCTCCCGCTGTAATGCTGTGTGATGGTGCGCAATATATAGGCATAGGGCGTGGTCACCCAGTAACCCCGCCCCCTTATGACGTCACAGTCCCTGGGCATGATGTGACTGTGACATCATAAAGGGCGGGGTCACCGGGTGACATCACCCGGTGACCACGCCCCATGCCTATATAAGTCTTCACGCACCTCGCACACAGCATTACAGCGGGAGAGAGCATTGTTTTAACATCGGAAGAAAAGAAGAGGGAACAAGACGATGGGAAGACCGGGCCACCGCTAGAAAAAGAGCAGCAAAAGAGCAGAAGATAGCGGAGGAGCTCAGCAGAAGAACCAGAGACCTGAAGAAGAACTGGACACTGGGAGAAGAGGCCAGAGAGCGGGAGAAGAACCGGATACCGGGAGAAGAGGCTGGAGAGCAGGAGAAGAACTGGACACCGGGAGAAGAGTCCGGAGAGATCGGAGAAGTCGGAAGAAGACCCCCGAAGTCGGAAGAAGACCCCTGGAGCTACCAAATAAATTACTTTAAAAACCTGTGTAATGTGTTTTTTTATTGACACTTTTTCCCCAGGTGAATGGGTAGGGGTACGATGTACCCCATACTCATTCACATAGGGTGGGGGGCTGGGATCTGGGGGACCCCTTACTAAAATGGGGCTCCCGGATTCTGATAAGTCCCCTGCCTGCAGACCCCGACAATCAACGGCCAGCGTTGTCGGGAAGAGGCCCTTGTCCTCATCACCATGGGGACAAGGTGCTTTGGGGCGGGGGGGCCGCAGGGCATCCCCACCACCATTTCTGGTGGTGGCGATTTCTGTTTCTCGGATAAGGGTCTGGTATGGATTTTGGGGGGACCCCCACGCTGTTTTTTCGGCGTAGGGGGTTCCCCTTAAAATCCATACCAAACCTAAGGGCCTGGTATGTCCCTGGGGGGGACCCATGCTGGTTTTTTATTTAAAATTTGGAGCAGCGTTCCCCCTCATGATTCATACCAGACAGCTGTCAGCAATGCCTGTCATTCATTGCGAAAGGAAAAAACAGTTTTCTTTCTCGAACATCACGGGACACAGAGCCACAGTAATTACTGATGGGTTATATAGGTATCACTGGTGATTGGACACTGGCACACCCTATCAGGAAGTTCAACCCCCTATATAATCCCTCCCCCTTGCAGGGATACCTCAGTTTTTACGCCAGTGTCTTAGGTGATGGACGTGTAAAGATGTCCTGTGCTGAGCTCCAAAGGGAATATCCTAAGATCCTATACTGGGGCAAGCCAGGCGAACCGGATCCATTCAAAGTGTCTTTTCATGGCCGAATTGAATGGTACCCGGGCCTCGTGTCCGAAGAAACGAGGTTTTACCCGTAATGCTTCTCTTTTTAGAGAGCTGGACCCCGCAGATCAGAAAATGGCTTTAAACTTCCTAATTTCTGGCGAGGTGCTTTACGGTCCCAGAACTGTTGGATCCCCCTACTGATGGGGGCCCCAGTCTCTGACGGTTTTTTCAAACGAAGCCCACCGTGAGAGGTGAAGATTGGGTCTGTGTAAACAGCACCCTGCGGCTGGATAAGGTAAGAGGAGATTCCACAGAATTTTTGAGTTCTAGTGGCTTTTCTCCTTTAAGGTAAATGCATGCTATGCCTATTGTGACCACCGGGGGCTGCCAAGAGCACAAACCTACACATGCTGAATGTCTGTCTCAGGTGTTGTAATCGCTGTGTATGTCCCAGCGTATCAAGCAGGCTGCAAGCAGGTAAGGTGGATGGGGGGATTTCTCATGTTTGAATGTTCCCCCCCAGGCTAGAGAGGGGCCACAGGGGTCTAGAAAGTGGTTATACCACCCGGGCTCTGTGGCCTAATGGCCACCATCTCTGAAGATAGCCGTTCAGGCAAATCTTGTTACCAGTCTCCCTCCTCCCCCCCCCCCATCCCCAGCCTTTTCTCCAGAGCATGACAGGAGAGTCGGCAGTGCGGGAAGCGCTTGTTTTTTTCAAAACTCGAGGGGGGGGGGGCGGTAGAGGAGGGGGCGGGATGTCAGCACAGAGTGTTTAGACACCCACTCAGGCCAGCTGCAGGCTATTAAAGGCACTCTGTACAGGTGCACTCAGCCTTCTGAGAGACACAGAGCTGACGGTCGCATGTAAGGTGGGACACAGGCATTCTCCTAGGCAGCATTTACTGAAGTAACACCAGACTGAGCATTGGGTAGCAAGGCTTTTAGCCAGACTACATCGCTCAGCGGGCAGTGTTCATTTGTATACCTCACACCTTGTTGCTTTGCACTATGGGTAGAAGAGGTTCAAGCACCCCAGGAACCAGAGACACTAGGGGATCTCGTTCAGGTTCTGAGGGCCCCCTGTCGGCAGCATCCTTCCCCCCTAAGGATGGGCCAGGGACGGCTAGCCAGGGAGAGCCATCGGGGTCAGGGGCTACACCTGCTTCTGGCACTTCAGCCCCTGTATATATTACACAAGAGGTTTTTTCCTCAACCATTAATGGTCTAGAGGAAAGATTAATGGCCGTGATTACGTCTTCACTCAGTGGAAGAAAACGCACTAGGCTTTCCTCTGTTCCCCAAGACCCTCAGACAGAGGAGCTCTGGGATAAAGGAGATGAATCCCTTTCAGAGGATCGGGATGGGATGGATGATTCCTCTTCGGAGGATTCAGGTGGAGAGGGACCCTCTGCGACTTCCCAAGAGGAGAAAGTCTTAGTGCAGATCCTCTCTGGATTGGTCCGCTCCACATTTAAGTTGCCCATACCTGAAACTGCTAAAGAATCCTCTTCTGCTTTGGGGTCACTGAAACCTTTCCAAGCAGCACATGCTTTTCCTGTTCATACTTTACTTGAAAAGCTTATTTATTCTGAGTGGGATCACCCAGACAAACGTTTTTTTCCGCCGAGAAAGTTTTCAACACTTTATCCGATGGAAGAAAAGTTTATTAAAATGTGGGGAATACCAGCTATTGATGCCGCCATTTCCTCCATAAATAATAGCCTGACTTGTCCTGTAGACAATGCTCAGATGCTCAGGGATCCTGTAGATAAAAGGATGGAATCCCTATTGAAGGATGTTTTCTCCTTAGCAGGATCAGTGGCCCAACCTGCAATAGCAGCGATTGGAGTCTGTCAATACTTAAGAGACCATGTTAAGCAGGTCATCAAAGTATTACCTGAACAGCAGGCCCAGGGGTTTGCTAACCTTCCAGCGGCCTTATGCTTTGTGGTTGACGCCATTAGAGATTCTATCGTGCAAACCTCCCGTCTTTCACTGGGGTTGGTGCATATACGTAGAATCCTATGGTTGAAAAATTGGTCAGCCGAAGCACCATGTAAGAAGCTACTGGCTGGGTTTCCATTTCGTGGTGCAAGGTTGTTTGGAGAGGACTTGGATAACTATATCAAGAGAATCTCTTGTGGGAAAAGCACTCTCTTACCTGTCAAAAAGAAGAGTAAGCGTCCCTCTTTCAAACGGACTCTTTCCCCAGCGCCGGGGGCTTCAGCCTCCAGGCAGTCTCGACGGCCGCCTCCATCGGGGTCCAGAGACAAGAGTCAACCCCAGGGACAAAAGAAGTCCTGGGGAAAGAAGCCTACTAGGCAAAACACTAAGACCTCTGCATGAGGGGGCGCCCCCGCTCACTCGAGTGGGGGGAAGACTGCGACAGTTCTCAGAGCTCTGGCAGGAGGACTTCCAGGACAGATGGGTAGTCTCCACGGTAACCTTAGGGTACAAGCTGGAGTTTCAGGAATTCCCTTCTCCTCGGTTCCTCAGATCAAATGTTCCCAGAGACCCAGAGAAGAAGCAGTCGCTCCTTCTAGCGTTAGAGCGACTTTTGTCGCAGGAGGTCATTATGATAGTTCCCGCAAAGGACCAGGGATTGGGCTTCTATTCCAACCTTTTTACGGTCCAAAAGCCAAATGGGGATGTCAGGCCCATTTTTGACTTAAGGGATCTGAACCGATTCCTAAGGATTCAATCCTTCCGCATGGAATCAATTCGAACAGTAGTTCCCACCCTGCAGGGAGGAGAATTTCTGGCATCAATAGACATCAGAGATGCATATCTGCATGTGCCCATTTTTCCTGCTCATCAGAAGTTTCTGCGCTTCGAGGTAGGAGGGCGCCATTTCCAGTTTATGGCTCTGCCCTTTGGGATAGCCACTGCACCTCGAGTGTTCACAAAGATCTTGGCTCCTCCTCTGGCCAGATTAAGGGCTCAGGGTATAGCGGTCATAGCATACCTAGACGACCTGCTCTTGATAGACCGGTCGGTAGCCTCTTTGAATGGAAACTTGAGGACCACGGTCAGGTATCTAGAACACCTGGGTTGGATCCTCAACTTAGAAAAGTCTTTCCTAAAACCAGTAAGAAGACTGGAGTATTTAGGTCTGATTATAGATACAAGCCAGGAGAAAATATTTCTACCCCAGGCAAAGATCACTGCTTTGAGAGAGCTGATTCTGACAGTAAGGACCAAGAAGGGTCCCTCAGTCTGCCTTTGTATGAGGCTACTAGGGAAGATGGTGTCTTCATTCGAAGCAGTTCCCTATGCTCAGTTTCACTCAAGAATGCTGCAACACAGTATTCTGTCGACCTGGAACAAGAAGGTTCAGGCATTAGACTTTCCGATGCACCTGTCGCATGCGGTGCGTCAGAGCCTCAATTGGTGGCTCATACCCGAAAACCTGCAGAAGGGGAAATCCTTTCTACCGGTTACCTGGACGGTGGTAACAACAGATGCCAGTCTGTCAGGTTGGGGAGCAGTTCTGGAACAGGCTGCGGTCCAAGGGGTATGGTCCAAGACAGAGAGGACCTTACCCATCAACATTCTGGAGATCTAGCTCTAAAAGCCTGGACTATCAGGCTACAGGGTTGTCCGGTCAGGATCCAGTCCGACAATGCCACAGCAGTGGCTTATGTCAATCATCAGGGAGGCACCTGGAGCCGAGCTGCTCAAAAAGAGGTGAACCAGATCTTAGTCTGGGCAGAGATGCATGTGCCATGCATATCGGCAGTTTTCATCCCGGGAATAGAGAATTGGCAGGCGGACTATCTAAGTCGCCAGCAGTTACTTCCAGGGGAATGGTCTCTGCATCCCGATGTCTTTTGGGCCATATGCCAAAGATGGGGGGTTCCAGATGTAGATCTCTTTGCATCCCGATTCAACAAAAAGATAGACAGATTTGTGGCAAGGACAAAAGATCCTCTTGCATGCGGGACGGATGCGTTGGTGATCCCGTGGCATCGGTTCTCACTGATTTACGCATTCCCGCCTATTCTGCTACTACCACGACTCCTTCGCAGGATCAGGCAGGAAAGGAAGTCGGTACTTCTGGTGGCCCCCGCTTGGCCCAGAAGGACTTGGTATGCAGAAATAGTAAGGATGACGGTAGGTTCCCCGTGGACACTACCGGAACGCCCAGACCTGTTATCTCAAGGTCCAGTGTTCCATCCTGCCTTACAAACACTAAATTTGACGGTTTGGCTATTGAGACCCACGTTCTGAAGAGTCGTGGGCTCTCAGGTCCTGTCATATCTACCTTGATTAATGCAAGGAAGCCAGCTTCCAGGATGATTTATCATAGAGTCTGGAAAGCTTATATAACCTGGTGTGAATCCAGAGGTTGGCATCCCAGGAAATATGTCATAGGTAGAATCCTTGATTTTCTACAGATGGGATTAGAGATGAAGCTGGCCTTGAGTACCATCAAGGGCCAGGTCTCTGCTTTATCAGTATTATTTCAGCGGCCACTTGCTTCGCATTCTTTGGTCCGAAACTTTATGCAGGGGGTGATGCGTCTTAATCCTCCGGTTAAAGCGCCCCTAAACCCCTGGGACTTGAATTTGGTCCTGGCTGTGTTACAGAAACGGCCTTTTGAACCAATAAGTCAGATTCCTTTGGTCTTGTTGACAAGGAAATTAATTTTTCTGGTGGCCATCTCTTCTGCTAGAAGAGTATCAGAATTAGCAGCTCTTTCCTGTAAGGAGCCTTATTTGATTATACACAAGGATAGAGTGGTACTACGCCCTCATCCTAGTTTTTTACCGAAGGTGGTTTCTGATTTTCATTTAAACCAAGACATTGTTCTACCTTCCTTTTTTCCAGATCCCTGTTCTCCGGAAGAGAGATCTCTACATTCGTTGGATGTAGTAAGAGCAGTTAAGGCCTATCTAGGGGCAACTACTCAGATCCGCAAGACGGATGTTTTGTTTGTGCTGCCAGAGGGTCCCAATAGAGGACAGGCAGCGTCAAAAGCTACCATTTCTAAATGGATTTGACAATTGATCATTCAAGCTTACGGTTTGAAACAGAAGATTCCTCCGTTTCAGATCAGGGCACATTCCACAAGGGCTATTGGTGCTTCTTGGGCAGTGCATCACCGGGCCTCTATGGCTCAAATCTGCAAGGCCGCAACCTGGTCTTCAGTTCATACATTCACCAGATTCTATCAGGTGGATGTGAGAAGGCATGAGGATATCGCCTTTGGGCGTAGTGTGCTGCAGGCAGCGGTACAGGGTCCTCAGGTCTGATTGCACCCTACTTGGTCGTGGTTCCCCCCCCTCAGGTAGCATTGCTCTGGGACATCCCATCAGTAATTACTGTGGCTCTGTGTCCCGTGATGTTCGAGAAAGAAAATAGGATTTTTTAAAACAGCTTACCTGTAAAATCCTTTTCTTTCGAAGGACATCACGGGACACAGAGGTCCCACCCCTCTTCTAATACACTATATTGCTTGGCTACAAAACTGAGGTATCCCTGCAAGGGGGAGGGATTATATAGGGGGTTGAACTTCCTGATAGGGTGTGCCAGTGTCCAATCACCAGTGATACCTATATAACCCATCAGTAATTACTGTGGCTCTGTGTCCCGTGATGTCCTTCGAAAGAAAAGGATTTTACAGGTAAGCTGTTTTAAAAAATCCTATTTTCCTTTCCCGATGAGTGAGCCAGCACGACATGCACAGTACTCTGTTGCCGAGAACCAGCGCAATGGGATCACATTCTCGCGGTCAGGTACTGTATCTCGTGGGGTTCTCTCAGCAGTATCCAAAGCCCCACGAATAACAGAACTGGGATAACCCCTTTCCTCAAATCTGGAGGTGTTAAGAATGGCCTCCCTTCTAAAATCAGATTCTTTACTGCATATATGTTTTAGTCTACCAAATTGACCAACTGGTATGCTCCTAATCGTATGACCCGGATGCTTCGAGTCGGCCCTTAAGCCTCGTACACACGATCGGATTTTCTGATGGCAATTGTGCGATGACAGGCTGTTGGTGGAAAATCCGACTGTGTGAACGCTCCATCGACAATTGTTGTTGCATTTTCCGCAGACAAATGTTGGATGGCAGGCTTTAAAATTTTCCACGGACAAATGTCTGTTGTCGGATTTTCCAAGTGTCTGTACACAAGTCCATCGGACAACAGTCAAAAGTGCAAACACGCATGCTCGGAAGCAAGGACGAGCCGGAAGTGGTCAGTCTTGTAAACTAGCGTTCATAATGGAGAATGAACATTCATGGCGCGGAAAATGACAAAATCATGAAATTCAGCGCACAAGTCTTTTCTTCTTTAATGGGCTAATAATGAAGCTGCTTTGCTGGTGATACTGATAGAGTTATTGCAAACAAATTTTCAAAGGCTTTTTTTTTTTTTTTTTTAGTGATATCAAGAATAATATTATTATGTTTTTTTTTTTTTTTTGGAAAGTTACCACAACACCATTATTATCCCGTAGTTTATAAGATCAAAGATACAACTATGTTGGTGTCCCTTGTCAATTTTACATTGTATTTTATAAAATGTAACTGCCGACTCCCAAACTGTCATTTGCAGTAAAACATGTTTTTTGTAAAAATGATTGTTGACTTGCATTTGCATTTTGGGAAATATCATTTCTAATGGGCCTCCAACACAATTAGTTGCAGTAAACAAATATAATTAAACACATCATGAAGCACAGGTGTAAATACACATGTGGCGTGTTTCCAAAAAATGGGTAATTTATGGTCTTTTGGTTAGCTGAAGCTAGTTAAAGGCCCATAAGAAATAAATAAAAAAGCAGTGCAATCCATGATGTAGCACCAAAAAACAGAAGTGGCTCTTTAATTAGGCAAATTAGGCAGCCGCCTAAGGCCTTGCACTAACAGGGGCCTCACGGTTGCCTAATTTGCCGGAGATCGGGGGTGTGGTCGCTCGCAGCATGGTGGCATGAGGGCATTTAATCTCAGAGCTCCTGGCCAGCGGCTCCCCTGCTGTCTACCTACATCAGCTTACCACACATTTCTGGTACAACCGGCGGCATATACTCCAGCGATCTCTGAGATGGCACCGGCTTGCCATGTGGCTGTGAGGGAGAGGTGGCCACACCTGGAGCTTTCCAGCAGGTGGGGGATGACTATACCCTGCGGTTCTCCCCCCCTCTCTCTCTCTTCCCCCTCCCCCCTCTCTCTCTCCCCTCTCTCTCTCCTCCTCTCTTTCTGCCTTCTCTCTCTCCTCTCTCTCCTCCTCTCGCTCCCCCTCTCCACCCTCTATCTCTCCCCTCTCTCTCTCTATCTCTCCCCCTCTCTCTCCCCCCTCTCTCCCCCCTCTCATCCCCTCTCTCTCCCACCTCTTTCTCTCTCCCCTCTCTCCCTCCCCCCTCTCTCTCCTCCTTGCTCTCTCTCCCCTCTCCCCCCTCTCTCTCCTCTCTCTCTCTCCTCTCTCTCTCTTCTCCTCTCTCTCTCCCCTTTCTCTCTCTCCTCTCTCTCTCTTCTCCTCTCTCCTATCTCTCTCTCCCCTCTCTCTCCTCTCTCTCTCTTCTCCTCTCTCTCTCCCCTCTCTCTCCTCTCTCTTCTCCTCTCTCTCTCCGCCTCTCTCTCCCCCTCTCTCTCCTCTCTCTCCCTCTCCCCCCTCTCTCTCTCTACCCCTCCCCCTCTCTCCTCCTCTCTCTCTCTCTCTCCCCCTCTCTCTCCTCCTCTCTCTCCCCTCTCTCTCCTCTCTCTCTCTCTCTCTCTCTCTCTCTCTCTCTCTTTCTCTCTCCTCCTTTCTCCCCCCTCTCTCTCTCCCCTCTCTCTCCTTCCCCTCTCTCTTTCTCCCCTATCTCTCCCCCTTCTCCCTCTCTGTCTCCTCTCTCTTGCCTTCTATCTCTCCCCTCTCTTTCTCCCCCTCTCTCCTCCTCTCTCTCCCCCTCCCCCCCTCCTCTCTCTCCCCTCTTTCTCTATCTCTCCCCTCATTCCCCCCCTCTCATCCCCTCCCTCTCCCACCTCTTTCTCTCTCCCCTCTCTCTCTTCCCCCTCTTTCTCCCCTCCTTGCTCTCTCTCCCCTCTCTCTCCTGCTCTCTCTCTTCGCCTCTCTCTCTCCCCTCTCTCTCCCCTCTCTCTCTCCCTCTCCTTCCCCTCTCTCTCCCTCCCCCCTCTCTCTCTCCTCCTCTCTCTCCCCTGCTCTCTCTCTCTCTCTCTCTCTCCCCCTTTCTCTCCCGCCTCTCTCTCTCCCCCTTCCCCCTCTCTCTCCCGCCTCTCTCTCTCCCCCTTCCCCCTCTCTCTTCTCCTCCCCCTCTCTCTCTTCCTCTCTCTCCCCTCTCTCTCCTCCTCTCTCCCCTCTCTCTCTCCCCCTCTCTCTCCTCCTCTCCCCTCTCTCCCCCCTCTCTCTCTCTCCCCTCTCTCTCCCCTCTCTCTCCTCCTCTCTCTCCTCCTCTCCCCCATCTCTCTCCTCTCTCTCCTCCTCTCCCCCTCTCTCTCCCCCTCTCTCTCCTTCCCCTCTCTCTTTCTCCCCTCTCTCTCCCCCCTCTCCCCTCTCTCTCTCCCCTCTCTCTTGCCTCCTCTCTCCCCTCTCTCTCCCCCTCTCTCTCCTTCCCCTCTCTCTTTCTCCCCTCTCTCTCCCCCCCTCTCCCCTCTCTCTCTCCCCTCTCTCTTTCTCCCCCCTCTCTCTCCCTTCTCTCTCCCTTCTCTCTCCCTTCTCTCTCCCCCCTCTCTCCCCCCTCTCTCTCGCCTCCTCTCTCCCCTCTCTCTCCCCCTCTCTCTCCTTCCCCTCTCTCTTTATTCCCTCTCTCTCCCCCCCTCTCCCCTCTCTCTCCCTTCTCTCTTGCTTCCTCTCCCCCCTCTCATCCCCTCTCTCTCCCACCTATTTCTCTCTCTCCCCTCTCCCCCTCTCTCTCTCCCCTCTCCCCCCTCTCTCTCTCCCCTCTCTCTCCCCCTCTCTCTCTCCTCCTTTCTCTCTCTCTCCCCCCTCTCTCTCCTCTCTCTCTCTCTCTCCCTCTCCCCCCTCTCTCTCTCTCCTCCTTTCTCTTTCTCTCCCCCCTCTCTCTCTTCCCTCTCTCTCTCTGCACTGTGCTGGGATCCCCCCACTCTCCTTCCTCTGTGGATGTGGAATGACTCAGTGTCACCTCCCCATTCTCCCAAGGCAACAGGAGTAATTCCTAGAGGTGTTGTCACCTTGCTGGGTCCCAGATGTTGTATCGGTTGCATATGTCCATAGCTCCCAACTGTCCCTAGTTTCGAGGGACTGTCCCTGATTTGGAGCAATGTCCCTCTGTCCCTCATTCCTCCTCATTTGTCCCTCATGTTGGTCTGATCTATATAGATGTATATAAAATGCACTTTTTATCTATCAAAAAGTGTTTCCCAGAGCTAAACCTTTCATCTGATTTCTAAATTGCTGCATTTGTAAATTCCAAAAGCCAATATAAAGGAATAGTAGTGGTAAAAAAAAAACACTTGTAGGTTTAACCAATCTTGTTTTTTGTACAATTCTCCTTTAAGGGGGCGTGGTGAGGGGTGTGTCCTATGCCTGTATACTTTTGCTGTGAGGTATGTACTGTATGTCTTATGGGTGAGGAGGGTTCCCTGGAAGTGGTGCTGATCACTTGTGTGCTTGATCCATGCATCTTTCTGCAGCCATTTTTATTGCTTGAATTTTTTTTCCCTTGATGGGCATGATTGGGGCCTCATGTCTACGTTTTGCCTAAAGCCTCACAAAGCCCAGAGCCGCCTCTGCCAGAAACACACAAGTTAAAATGGTAAAAGTATGTGTGTAAATGAGCCCTGAAGCAACAATCCTCATTTAAGACTTCATATTAGAAATGACTGAACTGACGGAGCTCAGGTGAAGATCCATGAGATTTCTAGAAAATTGGGTTGAAGTGTCCTTCATACCTTGATTGTATGTCAAAATGTGTTTTGCATCCATTTTGCATTCATCCCTGGATAGTTTTATAAACACGATAAAAAAAAAAAAACCTTGAAAAAAAAAAGAGAAAATCAATAAAAAAAGATAAATACAAGTAAAAAGAAATTAAGGCAATGAATTTATTGTTGTAGTTCAACATATCAGAGGTAAATTTCTTGATTTTGTTTTTTTCTTTTTTCTTTATACAATACAAAAGAAATGATCCCCCCCCCCCCCTCATCTTCACCCACTCTTTTTTTATTTATTCAGAAGCCAAAAAAAAAAAAAAAAAAAAAAACAACAACTCTAGTTTAAAAACAGCTAAGATCCATCCAAATAATGACCGTTTCAATTGCTACCTGCAATCTTTCTATAGACAATTGGATGTTCTTTGGAAGATTTGCAGATGTTCAAGAGAAGTGTTCATTGGCTGGATGGATTTTAGTTGTTTTTAATATTTGCTGTTTTTTTTTACAGATTACATAAGTGTGGGTGAAGCTGACATCGTCCTTGTGTGATTTTCTTTTGAATCCCGTACGTGGACTGAACGACGTACAAGAAAGCAACGAGACCCCTGGAAAGGATTATAAATGGGGATCTCCTACTGCTCCTAAGACACACCCTCCATCTCCCCTTATATACAGTATATTGTCAAAAGTATTGAGACACTTGCCTTTACACACACATGAACTTTCTGTTCAAAAATGTTTATTAAGCAAAATCAATCAGAAAAGTAACAAATAATCTCATTTGTATAATAGAGACCAAAACTTACAGTGCATCTCATGTGCAGATTATACAAAAATATTGGTAGAAAGCTTAAACCAACGTGTTGAAATAAGACAATTCAATCTACATTGAATGCTTCAGATTGCATACATAAGAAGGATCACTGAGGGTTACGACTCTTGAAAAGAGGAAAATCAATAAAGAGACAAAAATTAACAAAATTATACGACTGCGAGCGAGGGAGGCAAAGACCGCAAATAGGTCTGGTCAGCAAGTAATAATACTATTGTAGAGATTATAGATGAGACCAATAGGAATAGATAGGGGAGGTAAGATCAGGATTAGGAAAAGAGTAAGAAAAGGGTAAGAAAAGAAGAGAAAGAGTAAGAGGGTCAGTTGGTGGGACTGCACAGGCCCCCGGAGGATTACGGTTAGTTATTAAAATACTTGCAATAGGGCTATGGTTCTAGCAAATGTGTATCAAAGTCTGGGGGGGAAAATGTTCCACCCAGGGTGCCCAGGTTTTACAATGTTGGGGGATTCGGTCTAGGATGGTGGCCTCAATTTTACTATGGATCATGGCTTGGGTGACTCTGTTTTTCACTTCTACTATATTTAGTTTCAGGGTTTTCCATGCTCTGGCTATCGTCTGTTTAGCTGCCGTAGTAAGTTGGAAACACACATGAACTTTAATGGCATCCCAGTCTCATGCCCCGTACACACGGTTGGACTTTGTTCGGACATTCCGAAAACAAAATCCTAGGATTTTTTGAGACGGATGTTGGCTCAAACTTGTCTTGCATACACACGGTCACACAAAGTTGTCGGAAAATCTGATCGTTATAAACGCGGTGACGTAAAACACGTACGTCGGGACTATAAACGGGGCAGTGGCCAATAGCTTTCATCTCTATTCTGAGCATGCGTGGCACTTTGTCCGTCGGATTTGTGTACACACGATCGGAATTTCCGACAACGGATTTTGTTGTCGGAAAATTTTATCTCCTGCTCTCCAACTTTGTGTGTCGGAAAATCTGATGGAAAATGTCAGATGGAGCCCACATTTCCGACAACACGCTCCGATCGGACATTTTCCATCGGAAAATCCGACCGTATGTATGGGGCATTAGTCTGTAGGGTTCAATATTGAGTTGGCTCCGCCCTTTGCAGCTATAACCACTTCAAGTCTTCTGGGAAGGCTGTCCACAAGGTTTAGGAGGGTGTCTATGGGAATGTTTGACCATTCTTCCAGAAGCGTATTCGCAGTCTCCACTCTAATTCATCCCAAAGGTGTTCTATGGGGTTGAGGTCAGATCTCTGGACAGGCCAGTCAAGTTCCTCCACCACAAACTCGCTCATCCATGTCTTTATGGACCTTGCTTTGTGCACTGGTGGGCAGTCATGTTGGAACAGGAAGGGGCCGTTCCCAAACTGTTCCCACAAAGTTGGCAGCATAAAATTGTCCAAAATGCTTTGGTATGCTGACACCTTAAGAGTTTGTTTCACTAGAACGAAGGGGCCAAGCCCACCCCTTGAAAAACAACTCCACACCATAATCCCTCCTCCACCAAACACTACACTTGGCACAAGGCAGTCAGGTAAGTACCATTCTCCTGGCAGCCACCAAACCCAGACACCTTTATCAGATTGCCAGACAGAGAAGCATGATTCCTCACTCCAGAGAACACGTCTCCAATGCTCTAGAGTCCAGTGGCGGCATGCTTTACACCACTGCATCCGACGCTTTGCATTGCACTTGGTGATGTAAGGCTTGGGTGCAGCTGCTCAGCCATGGAAACCCATTCCATGAAGCTCTCTAGGCACTGTTTTTGTGCTAATCTGAAGACCACATGCAGTTTGGAGGTCTGTAACTACTGACTCTGCAGACAGTTGGCAACTTCTGCTCATGGTGAGCTTCAGCATTCGCTGATCCTGCTCTGTTATTTTACGTGGCCTACCACTTTGTGGCTGAGTTGCTGTTGCTCCCAGTTGCTTCCACTTTGTTACAATACCACTAACAGGTGACCGGGGAATATTTAGCAGCAAGGACATTTCACGGATGGACTTATTGCACAGCTGTGTGAGATTTTATACACCTGAATCCAATGATTTGGAGGAGTGTCCCAATACCTTTGGCCATATAGTGTATATTGTATATAATGGTTTGTTCTGCACAGTGAACTCTTTTTGTTGCTTTTTCTTATTTAACGTTACTTAGTTTCCTTGGTGTTTAATGATCTTGTAGCCAACATCTGGAAGAAAAAATGATTTGGTCACTTGAAACCTTTTCATGTTTCTGTCCCACATTATCACAGCACATCTCTGTATTTTGGGCCTTTTTTAAATATTGGTGCTACTCAGCGTAACATCATCTTTCAAATGATAAAAAGAGGGGAAAAGGGTCAAAAAGTGGAAAAGCAAAAAAAAAAAAAAAAATTAATTGATGAAGATATTAAATCTAGGGGTTCCAAATGTTCTGGGGCCATGCTGTCTGGGCTATGAAGATGAGTTTAAGTCTCAGGGATGGGAAATAATGGTGGAGATCAGAATGTCCATGCCCCTTGTTCTTTCCAGTTTCTTGCTTGCCCCATTGGGGCATGAGGAAAAAGCTGGTTAGTTGCTTAGTAGCGTGTCAGTAATGGCGATGCTGGTGCAGAGCCCAGTATACACGCATCTTCACCAGTATACACGCATCTTCACCAGTATACACCCATCTTCACCAGTATACATGCATTTTCACCAGTATACACCCATCTTCACCAGTATACACCCATCTTCACCAGTATACATGCATCTTCACCAGTATACACCCATCTTCACCAGTATACACGCATCTTCACCAGTATACACCCATCTTCACCAGTATACACGCATCTTCACCAGTATACACCCATCTTCACCAGTATACACCCATCTTCACCAGTATACACCCATCTTCACCAGTATACACCCATCTTCACCAGTATACACCCATCTTCACCAGTATACACGCATCTTCACCAGTATACACGCATCTTCACCAGTATACACCCATCTTCACCAGTATACACCCATCTTCACCAGTATACACCCATCTTCACCAGTATACACCCATCTTCACCAGTATACACGCATCTTCACCAGTATACACCCATCTTCACCAGTATACACCCATCTTCACCAGTATACACCCATCTTCACCAGTATACACGCATCTTCACCAGTATACACCCATCTTCACCAGTATACACGCATCTTCACCAGTATACACCCATCTTCACCAGTATACATTCATCTTCACCAGTATACACCCATCTTCACCAGTATACACCCATCTTCACCAGTATACATTCATCTTCACCAGTATACACCCATCTTCACCAGTATACATGCATCTTCACCAGTATACACCCATCTTCACCAGTATACATGTATCTTCACCAGTATACACCCATCTTCACCAGTATACACGCATCTTCACCAGTATACACGCATCTTCACCAGTATACACCCATCTTCACCAGTATACACCCATCTTCACACCACCATAGACAGACCACGCCCCCCACCACTCTGTTTTTTTTTAAGGCTGGTCTGTTCATTACAGAGGCTGGATAAGGGGGGCTTATTGTCCCAACAGTTGCTGGGTGCTATGTGGTTCTTTGAAGTGGGTTCAGATAACAGTTACACCCACATATATCTGTACAGAGAACAAAAAAAACTAAATAAAAAAATAAGATTGCTTTACCATGCTTTATGCGGTAAATATAGTTTTATCGTAGTCTTAAGATTAGGGATGGGCTATCTGTTCGACATGAGTTCGACTCGAACATTGGCTGTTCGACTGTTCGCTGTAAAGCGAACAATTTGGGGTGTTCTTGGCAAATTCAAAAAACCAAAAAAAGAAACAAAAAAAAAAACAAAAATTCGAACACCCTTTAAAAGTCTATGGGAGAAATCTAAAGTGCTAATTTTAAAGTTTAATATGCAAGTTATTGTCATAAAAAGTGTTTGGGGACCCAGGTCCTGCCCCAGGGGACATGGATCAATGCAAAAAAAGTTTTAAAAAATGACCGTTTTTTTGAGAGCAGTGATTTTAATAATGCTTAAAGTGAAACAATAAAAATTAAATATTCCTTTAAATTTCGTACCTGGGGGGTGTCTATAGTATGCCTCTAAAGTAGCGCATGTTTCCCATGTTTATAACAGTCCGAGAGCAAAGAAAAAAAAAGTCATTCAAAAGTACTCGTGTACTAGTGCCGGCTATTAATGAATTGTCGGTCCCGACAATACACATAAAAGTCATTGAAAGTCACTGAAAAAAAAAATGCGTGGGGGTCCCCCAAAATTCCATTACCAGGCCCTTCAGGTCTTGTATGGATATTAAGGGGAACTCCGTGCCAAAATTAAAAAAAAAAATGCCGTGGGGTTCCCCCAAAAATCCACCCAGACCCTTATCTGAGCATGCAACCTGGCAGGCTGCAGGAAAATAGGAGGGCGCCCCCCCCCTCCTGAACCATACCAGGCCACATGCCCTCAACATGGGGAGGATGTCCCCATGTTGATGGGGACAAGGGTCTCATCCCCACAACCCTTGCCCAGTGGTTGTGGGGGTCTGCAGGTGGGGGGCTTATCAGAATCTGGAAGCCCACTTTAACAAAGGGGACAACCAGATCCTGGCCCCCCATGTGACTTGGTAAGGGGTACGTTGTACCCCTACCATTTCACAAAAAAAAAGTGTCAAAATGTTAAAAAACCACAGGAGACGGCTTGGGACAAGTCCTTTATTAAATATATAAATAAAATTAAAAAATTAAAAAGAGATTCCAGTGATGTAATCCAATAAATCCATGCTCCTACTCCAGCGATGTAATCCAATTCTCGATCTCCAGCAATGGATGATCTCCAGCGAGGAACACGCACAGGATCCTGCATCCACCGGAGGCACCCAGCCAATGACGCAGCTCCAGCTTGACAGCTCTTATGTAGCCGAGGGCGGGGCCACCCGTCACGTGACCCCGTCCCCCTCTTACAAGGAGAAACGCAGGATTCTCGTTGCATCAGAGAGGGGCGGGGTCACCTGTACACGTCACTGGGGAACCCCAGCGTTTTTCCTTGTCAACTACATAAGAGCTGTTAAGCTGGCGCTGTGTCATTGGCTGGGTGCCTCCGGTGGAGGCAGGTTTCTTTGCGTGTTCCTCGCTGGAGTTGCTGGAGATCATCCATTGCTGGAGATCGAGAATTGGATTACATCGCTGGAGTAGGAGCATGGATTTATTGGATTACATCGCTGGAATCTCTTTTTTATTTTTTTATTTTTAATAAAGGACTTGTCCCAAGCCATCTCCTGTGGTTTTTTAACATTTTGACACTTTCTTTTTGTGAAATGGTAGGGGTACAATGTACCCCTCACCAATTCACATGGGGGGTGGGATCTGGGTGTCCCCTTTGTTAAAGGGGGCTTCCAGATTCCAATAAGCCCCCCACCCGCAGACCCCCACAACCACCAGGCAAGGGTTGTGGGGATGAGGACCTTGTCCTCATTAACATGGGGGCATCCTCCTGGTACGGTTCAGGAGGGGGGGCACTCTCTCGTCCCCCCTCTTTTTCTGTAGCCTGCCAGGTTGCGTGCTCGGATAAGGGTCTGGTGTGGATTTTTGGGGGAACCCCATGCCATTTTTTTCTTAATTTTGTCGCGGAGTTCCCCTTAAAATACATACCAGACCTGAAGGGCCTGGTAATGGAATTTTGGGGGACCCCCACACATTTTTTTAAATTTTTCAATGACTTTCAATGACTTTTATGTGTATTGTCGGGACCGACAATTTATTAATAGCTGGCACTAGCGCTAGCACTAGCCCATCCCTACTTAAGATGGACAAGACATGGAATACAATCTGTACTGTGTATCAATAATAACACTAATGCCGCATACACACAATCGGACTTTCCAGCAGACTTGGTCCGACGTTCTTTCCGCCAGACTTTCCGGCGGACTACCTGAACGGACGGACTTGCCTACACATGACCGGACTTTCTGGCAGGCTACATCCGCCCGTCTTTCCGATGGACTTTTGCTGGAGTTACGGCGGACTTTCAGAATGAATGGAATTGCCCACACACGGACAAGTCTGTTCATTTTGAACGTGACTCGGGTACGGTGGGACTAGAAAAGGAACCGTACCAGGCCGCATGCCCTCAACATGGGGGGGTGGGTGCTTTGGGGGAGGGGGCCCCCCCACCACAAAGCACCTTGTCCCCATGTTGATGAGGTCAACATCACCCGGTGACCACACCCTCCTAAAATGTCACAGTCCCAGCATGCCCAGGGGGCGGGGTCTCCGCCTATATAAGTCACATCGGAACGCTCAGAGAGCATTCCAGCCTGAGAGACCGTCGTGTCAACATGGGAAGAAGAGAAGAAGAGAAGAAGCCCAGAAGTCCGGGCCTCCGCTGGCAAAAGAGCAGCATGAAGACAGCGGAGGAGCCGACAGAAGAACACCGGGAGAAGAGGCCAGAGAGAGCGGAGAAGAACCAACCGGACGCTGGGAGAAGAGGAACCGGAGGGACCCCCGAAGTCAGAAGAAGACCCCCGAAGCCGGAAGAAGACCCCCCCCGGAGCTGTCTAATAAATGACTTCAAAAACTTGTGTAGTGTGTTTTTATTATTGACACTTTTTCCCTAGGTAAATGGGTAGGGGTACCATGTACCCCATACTCATTCACATAGGGTGGGGGGAGGGGATCTGGGGGCCCTCTTATTAAAGGGGGCTCCCGGATTCCGATAAGCCCCACAACCGCAGACCCTGAAAACCAACGGCCAGGGTTGTCGGGAAGAGGCCCTTGTCCTCATTAACATGGGGACAAGGTGCTTTGTGGTGGGGGGGCCCCACAGGGTGCCCCCTCCCCCAAAGTACCCACCCCCCATGTTGAGGGCATGTGGCCTGGTATGGTTCAGGAGGGGGGGCTGCTCGCTCGTCCCCACCCCTTTCCTGACCGGCCGGGCTGCGTGCTCGGATCAGGATCTGGTATGGATTATAGTGGGGACCCCACGCCATTTTTTTCGGCGTAGGGGTCCCCTTTAAAATCCATACCAGACTTAAGGGCCTGGTATGCCCCGCACTCGCCGCAATAGGAAAATGTGTTTTTCCTATCGCAGCGAGCGCAAGATGCAATACCCTGCCCTTGCGTCGTATCTGGTCCGTCGGACCAGCATACAAACGACCGAAATGAACGGGCTCTCCGTCAGGAACTGAGTCCGGCGGACCAAGATTTGAAACATGTTTCAAAGCTAGGTACAGCGGACTTTTGGGAAAAAAAAGTCCGCCGGAGCCTACACATGATCGGATTGTGCAGCGGACTCTGGTCCGCCGGACCAAGCATGCCGGAAAGTCCGCTCGTGTGTACGCGGCATAAGAAGTCTATTTATAAAAATCTTAAATAAAGTTGCGCTAAACCACAAATGAAAAAATTGTGAAAAATCAAAGAAAGTGAAAATATGATCAACCAATAGTTGAAAAACCAATTCGTAAAAATAGAAGTCCCGGTGAGGAATAATATACCATCAAAGTTGAGTGTTATCCCAACAGTTCAGATCGTGGTAAAAAAATATACAGTCCAAAGACCAAAAAATCCTTTCAGTGATGGTGACACCGTCCCACACCAAAAAAGAAGTGACACCTCCGCCACAAGAAATGCCTGCTTACCAGCTGATGTGGACCTCCTATCACGGGAGCTCTATCTTGCTTGGGGCTAATACCCAGCCAGGTCCTTTGTTTGCATAGGGAGGTGTGTATATGGCCGTCCCACCAAATATCAACTTCTGGGGTTACAAGTACTACAACTGATATGGCTCAATCTTTAACAGGAAAACTTTATAGATGTCCTCTGAATACTCATAATCATGGAAGTTTCCCAAAAAAGATAAAGGCTCGCCATAGTGTAAAACCATAAACATTTATTAAGTATAAAAAGTAATGCACTTACATCAAAGCTCAAGCCAGCTGGTCCTAGTAAAAACGCTCGTCCTTCTGGGATTTACGAAGCGTGGTGATGTCAGCACGTCGCTCCACAAGATGCGTTTAGTCACAGATGACGTCGTCCAGGAATAACACTCAACTTTGATCATATAATATTCCTTACTGGGACTTCTATTTTTACGAATTGTTTTTTTCACAAATTGGTTGGTCATATTTTCACTTATTTCATTGTTCACAATTTTTTCCTTTGTGGATTAGCGCATCTTTATTTGCTATTACATATTGAGACGGTATATATCTTACAGCATAGTTGCTGCACTTTTAGGTGATAGTTTATATAGAGCAGTTATTTTTCCTGATTTATCTATATATAAAAATGTCTCTGTGCAGGTCTTAATCATTTGCACAGCCATCAGGAATAACTCCTATAATTTGCCTTATATATTTATTTCCTATAAAATATATATTTATCTATATAAATTATCTATACAAAACCTGGAGGCATTCGAGCAACAAAGGTTTTGCTCCTTTTTCTTTTTAAAAAGTCAGCTGGAGAACTGGATTTTCATTTTTTCTTTAGTGTTAAAGTGGGACTCTGCAGTCACTATATCTGCTCTTCCCAGGACTCTGCAGTCACTATATCTGCTCTCCCCAGGACTCTGCAGTCACTATATCTGCTCTCCCCAGGACTCTGCAGTCACTATATCTGCTCTCCCCAGGACTCTGCAGTCACTATATCTGGTCTCCCCAGGACTCTGCAGTCACTATATCTGCTCTCCCCAGGACTCTGCAGTCACTATATCTGCTCTCCCCAGGACTCTGCAGTCACTATATCTGATCTCCCCAGGACTCTGCAGTCACTATATTTGGTCTCCCTAGGACTCTGCAGTCACTATATCTGCTCTCCCCAGGACTCTGCAGTCACTATATCTGCTCTCCCCAGGACTCTGCAGTCACCATATCTGCTCTCCCCAGGACTCTGCAGTCACTATATCTGGTCTCCCCAGGAGCCTGCAGTCACTATATCTGATCTCCCCAGGACCCTGCAGTCACTATATCTGCTCTCCCCAGGACTCTGCATTCACTATATCTGATCTCCCCAGGAGCCTGCAGTCACTATATCTGCTCTCCCCAGGACTCTGCAGTCACTATATCTGGTCTCCCCAGGACTCTGCAGTCACTATATCTGATCTCCCCAGGACTCTGCAGTCACTATATCTGCGCTCCCCAGGACTCTGCAGTCACTATATCTGCGCTCCCCAGGACTCTGCATTCACTATATCTGATCTCCCCAGGACTCTGCAGTCACTATATCTGATCTCCCCAGGAGCCTGCAGTCACTATATCTGATCTCCCCAGGACTCTGCAGTCACTATATCTGATCTCCCCAGGACTCTGCAGTCACTATATCTGATCTCCCCAGGACTCTGCATTCACTATATCTGATCTCCCCAGGACCCTGCAGTCACTATATCTGCTCTCCCCAGGACTCTGCATTCACTATATCTGATCTCCCCAGGAGCCTGCAGTCACTATATCTGATCTCCCCAGGACTCTGCAGTCATTATATCTGCTCTCCCCAGGACTCTGCAGTCACTATATCTGATCTCCCCAGGACTCTGCAGTCACTATATCTGGTCTCCCCAGGACTCTGCAGTCACTATATCTGATCTCCCCAGGACTCTGCAGTCACTATATCTGGTCTCCCCAGGACTCTGCAGTCACTATATCTGATCTCCCCAGGACTCTGCAGTCACTATATCTGATCTCCCCAGGACTCTGCAATCACTATATCTGATCTCCCCAGGAGCCTGAAGTCACTATATCTGATCTCCCCAGGACTCTGCAGTCACTATATCTGCTCTCCCCAGGACTCTGCAGTCACTATATCTGCTCTCCCCAGGACTCTGCAGTCACTATATCTGCTCTCCCCAGGACTCTGCAGTCACTATATCTGATCTCCCCAGGACTCTGCATTCACTATATCTGATCTCCCCAGGTTTCTGCAGTCACTATATCTGATCTCCCCAGGACTCTGCAGTCACTATATCTGCTCTCCCCAGGACTCTGCAGTCACTATATCTGATCTCCCCAGGACTCTGCAGTCACTATATCTGCTCTCCCCAGGACTCTGCAGTCACTATATCTGATCTCCCCAGGACTCTGCAGTCACTATATCTGGTCTCCCCAGGACTCTGCAGTCACTATATCTGCTCTCCCCAGGACTCTGCAGTCACTATATCTGATCTCCCACAGTACACAGAACATGGAGATCCAATTATTTTACTAAATATAAACTGCCAAATACCTTTTCTCATCAGCAGTATATAACAGTCTTGTGACTTCTATCAGTGTCCTGCTGAGCACTGGTTAAAGCTTGTAGGAGGAGTTTTCATTCTCCTCTGACTGTCCTATGAGGCTGCATGACCCCTGACACTCTGTCTGGACAGTGCTAATTGGCCCTGTGCTGATCACATGCACCCTCCCCAAAGAAAAAACAGCTCTCTAGCAATACACATCAAACTGAGCATGTGCAGAGTGCCTCCAAGGCACTTAGGAGATGGATTGGGGACAGTGGAAGAAGGGGAGGATCAGAGAAGACAGGATCACACAGTCTTTTTACACAATGCAGGGATTAACCCCTTAGGTTCCACAGTGAGTATAACAAACATGCTTTACTGTGCAACAGACTGATTTTACTGTTGTGGGTTTAGTAACACTTTACATTTGTTTTAAAGTAATTTATAAATACAATTATTAAAATAAATTGATGATTTAGATATTTAGATATTAGATAATCCCACCAATAGAATGCATCTGTCCCTCATTGATATTTTATAGTTATAATAGTCATAGTGCTGAGGGTATGTAATGGTTAAGAAGAGACAAACAGCCTCCAGTCCTGAAGTGGTGAAGTACGATGGTATAATGGAAAATTCTAAGAAATTGTTCACATGGGTTGCTCCGTGCTTTAGATGTCGGCATTAAAATAAAACTCACCACATTTATGCAAAGTCAATCATGAGACGGATCTCTGAAGATTATTTCCATAATTTCATCCTCGAATGTATCATTCTGTCTGCTATCACTGGACGTGTCTCGTCATCTCTGTCCGGAGATCACACCAAATCTCAACATGTTGTCTCCGTACTCTATATCTATTTTAGTCTGTTCAGTCTTGGGACTCGGCTTGGCAATTCCTTCTAACACTTGTATTGTGATGGGTAACCTGGACATCATCAGAAAGAAAGGGAAGTTGAGTCCCACCGATGTGATCTTTCTGGCTAAGGGAATTGTGAATATTCTCCTCCAGTGTGAGCTGTGTATAGAGGGAATGCTCCTTGTCTTTTCTCAGGAAATCTTTTATATTAGACAAGTATTTGGGTTTATGAACACATCAATTTACTTCCTAACATATTACAACTTCTGGTTGACCTTCTGGCTCTCCATTCATTACTGTACCAGCATCACCAATCTCAGCTATGAGTTCTTCATCTGGTTAAAGAGAATTATGTCCAATTTCCTGAGTCAACTTCTATTCCTGACAGCACTTGGTGTGTTCATTGTGAGTGCCCCGGGCTTCTGGATTGTGTATGAAGACAGTCCTTTCCAGTCTTCTGAGAACAGTACAGAAGCCTCTGTTATTGGGTTCCGTAAATTGTTTTCCTATTTTGTGCCTGCAAACACCCTAGGCTGCATTCTACCATTCTGCCTTAGTCTTCTGTACCTGGTCCTCACTTTCTCCTTTCTGCTCAGACACGTCTGGAGGGTGAAGAATAACGACTCTGGATCAACACGTCCAAATCTTCAGGCTCATGTCACTGCACTGAGGACAATCTTCTTCTTACTTATCATTTACACATTCTTCTGCATGTCTCGAGCGCTTATATTTCTTCAAAATTCATTACTGTCAATAGTCAGTTTGTGCTTACAGCTATTATCTCCATCGGTGGAGGCTGCCATCATCTTCCAGGCCAGCAACAAGCTGAGATGGATCATTCTGAGAAGATTCTGGAGAAAAAGCAGGAGGAACACAGAGACTTAAACTGTAGAGGGCCCTCAACGCTAATGTCTAAATATTAACAATAACCTCTTTGAATAGAAATGTGTGTGGTAGCGATATCTTAAAGTGTCAGATGGAGTGTAGAAGGGTGATATCCCCCAACATGTTTAAAATATTTGCGTGAGTGTGTGTTTGTGACTGGTCCTGCCTTGTTGGTTCTGTTCCATCTCTTTGGAAATCTACCAGACAATGGAGTTTGATTTACTAAAACTGGAGAGTACAAAATCTTGTGCGGCTCTTTTTTTTGTTTGTCAAAGCTTAATTGAACAGGTTGAAGTTAGAAGTTGATTGGCTAACATGCACCAGATTTTGCACTCTCCGGTTTTAGTAAATCAGCCCCACGGTCTTACTGATATTTCTGCTGTTCAACATCTACAATGTTTCAGTATCTTGAGATCGTGTCTTCATCTAATGACTTCATTGTTCAATGTTCCCCTGAAATGTCCTTCTAGTTATATGGTTTTCATAGTTCAATCATCTACCATACATCACACATACACACTTTTTTGCCCATTTTTTCTTTCGGAGGCCTCCAAACGTTTTCTAACTGGGGGATCTATTAAGGGGATTGAGCCGAACACATTAAAACTCTGGACCATGACTTCTGGAGGATCAGTGATTGCCATCTATTTCACTCTGTCTTTTGTTTTTTTTCTTTTTTGCTTTTCTATGAAATGAATCAGTAAGGTGTAAGAGGAACGAGAGTGCCACAACAGTTTGAATAGTCTAGTAAATATATTTATGTGACCAGGAAATGCCAATGTGTTTTGGGTACATATTATTAGTAGTAAGTGTATCAGCATTCTGGACTAGGTTTGTAAGAAGGAGATAAAACTTCCAGATGAACTGTCTCTTAGTTGGGTATCCGGTCATTGACTGGGAAGTTTGTTCTCCTTCCTACAACCCTAGTCCAGAACGCTGATACACTTACTACCATAACACAAGCCCCGACAAAGGGGGGATTGTTGCGCCCCAGAAACACATTGGGGTTTTCTGTGTTGAATAAACAATTTTATTGAACTGTTCAAACTGTTGTGGTGCTCTCAATGTTCCTCCTCCTTATTGCTAAGTCTAGAGATCCCTGGGGGTACCCCAACTGATGAAGAACAGCCTCTAATGACCCCATCTATGTCCACAGATCATATAACACATTTGCTTGGCTACTGTCTATATGCAAGGCACATATACACTATATTACCAAAAGTATTGGGACGCCTGCCTTTATACGCACATGAACTTTAATGGCATCCCAGTCTTAGTCCGGAGGGTTCAATATTGAGTTGGCTCCGCCCTTTGCAGCTATAACAGCTTCAACTTTTCTGGGAAGGCTGTCCACAAGGTTTAGGAGTGTGTCTATGGGAATGTTTGACCATTCTTCCAGAAGCGCATTTGTTAGTTCAGGCACTGATGTTGGAGGAGAAGACTCGGCTCGCAGTCTGTGCTCTAATTCATCCCAAAGGTGTTCTATCGGGTTGAGGTCAGGACTCTGTGCAGGCCAGTCAAGTTCCTCCACCCCAAACTCACACATCCATGTCTTTATTTAACTGCTACAAGTGCTAAACAAGTGCAGACGCTACAGCGGTGGCAAGTTTTTGCTTCAAGCACATCCAGGTAATATTTTATCATCTCACCATATTCATTCACTTCTTGTCATTACTTAGTTATAGTATCCCTGATTATTCTCATGGGTTCATTTATTGATTTAGATACCCGATCATTACTTTATCTATCTGGCAATGGTGTGAAGGAGATGCCTGCGTTTTGGGGATGATGCCGGTGGGCGCCTGTTGTGTGTTGTTTGCCACCTCAGCTCCGGGGAAGGGCGCGTTTTCCAAGCCCAGTCCCTACCGTAGTCCATATGTTTTGGTCATAATGTGAGTACCCAGAAATTGACATTTTGTCTTTTCTGGTTTTTTCATTTTATTTTATATTTTTCTGATGGTGTTATACCTTGTTATTTCAGAAGTCCTGTAGCATCCGCCCCTGAAGAAGTGTATTCACAGAAACGCGTCGGGCACCATGGATGCAGCTACTGAGCTTTTAATATAGGACTTTATCCTGATCTACTTTTTGATGCATCTCACAATTATATATTTGATACTCATTTTTTACACCATGTGTTTTATGATTCCCCAGTCTACATGTAATCTTTGTACATCACAATTGTAAACAGCTATTTATTGATATGACTGTCTGTATACGCATGTGATTATGTAGGTCATGTTTTGTGCACAGGCACATGTAACCCTTCACATGTGATATATACTAGGATGTTTTACACAATAAATTTGAACATTTTTTATCACCCCAACCTGTCTACTGCCTCATTTAAAGTCCCAATTGCCCCCCCCCTTTTTCTCTTATTTAACTGCTACATACTCTAGCTGCCTATTTGCCTAACTTCCACCCGTGTTCCAGAAAGCTCTACTAGTGTCTAGAAGGAGAAGTCCAAGTGAACTTTAACAGCACCAGAACACAAGAGCAGCCCTAACTAATGCATTGCAGCATTCTGTTAAGCAGATCCGCTGAAGATAGATTTGCCTCTAGCCCCAAATCTCTTGCAGCTTGGCATTGCATGCTGCTATTAAGCTTATGATCTACCTGGACATCCAGATCCTTCTCCACCACTGACTGCCCCAGATTTTCTCCCCCTAGTATGTAAAGTGCATATTTTTAGGCCCCAAGTTCAGAACTTCACATTTATCAACATTAAACCTCATCTGCCACATAGATGCCCAATTAGACAGTAGGGATGAGCACGATATTCGAGCCGAATGTAACAGGTGTTCGCCTGTTTGACGAACAGCGAACAATTT
Organism: Aquarana catesbeiana; assembly: GCF_042186555.1. Classification (NCBI taxonomy): domain Eukaryota; kingdom Metazoa; phylum Chordata; class Amphibia; order Anura; family Ranidae; genus Aquarana; species Aquarana catesbeiana. Next base: position 5,496,566 of record NC_133329.1, on the reverse strand, counting down.
GGGGTGTTCGCGGCAAATACAAAAGCCGCGGAACACCCTTTAAAAGTCTATGGGAGAAATCAAAACTGCTAATTTTAAAGGTTAATATGAAAGTTATTGTCATACAAAAGGTTTGGGGACCCGGGTCCTGCCCGAGGGGACATGTATTAATGCAAAAAAAGTTTTAAAAATGGCCATTTTTTCGGGAGCAGTGATTTTAATAATGCTTAAAGTCAAACAATAAAAGTGTAATATCCCTTTAAATTTCGTAGCTGGGGGGTGTCTATAGTATGCCTGTAAAGTGGCGCATGTTTCCCGTGTTTAGAACAGTCTCTGCACAAAATTACATTTCTAAAGCAAAAGAAAGTCATTTAAAAGTACTTGTGACTATAATGAATTGTCAGGTCCCGGCAATACAGATAAAAGTAATTGAAAAAAATGGCATGGGATCCCCCCAGTCCATTACCAGGCCCTTTGGGTCTGGTATGAATATTAGGGAGAACCCCGAACCCAAATTTTAAAAAAATGGCGTGGGGTCCCCCCAAAAATCTATACCAGACCCTTATCCAAGCATGCAATCTGGCAGGCCACAGGAAAAGAGGGGGATGAGAGAGCGCCCCCCCTCCTGAACTGTACCAGGCCACATGCCCTCAACATGGGGAGGGTGCTTTGGGGTAGCCCCCCAAAGCACCTTGTTCCCATGTTGATGGGGAAAAGGGCCTCATCCCCACAACCCTTGCCCAGTGGTTGTGGGGGTCTGCGGGCAGGGGGCTTATCGGAATCTGGAAGCCCCCTTTAACAAGGGGACACCCAGATCCCGCCCCCCCCACGTTTGAAATAGTAATGGGTACACTGTACCCATACCATTTCACAAAAAAAGTGTCAAAATGTTAAAAAAAAACACAAGACACACTTTGGGACAAGTCCTTTATTAAAAAATAATAACAATAAAAATGTCCCACAAAGTCCATTCATCTTCTTCTATGGCTCCCAAGGAGGCAGATCTTTTTTATTTTATTTTTCGGTCTGTGGGCGGAGCCATAGAAGAAGATGAATGGACTTTGTGGGACATTTTTATTGTTATTATTTTTTAATAAAGGACTTGTCCCAAGGTGTGTCTTGTTTTTTTAAACATTTTGACACTTTTTTTGTGAAATGGTACGGGTAAAATGTACCCATTACCATTTTAAATGGGGGGGACCAGGATCTGGGGGTCTCTTTGTAAAAGGGTGCTTCCAGATTCCAATAAGCCCCCCACAACCACCAGGCAAGGGTTGTGGGGATGAGGCCCTACCCCAAAGCACCCTCCCCATGTTGAGGGCATGTGGTACGGTTCGGGGGGGCGCTCTCTCATCCCTCTGTCTTTTCCTGTGGTCTGCCAGTTTGCGTGCTCGGATAAGGGTCTGGTATGGATTTTTGGGGGGACTCCCATGCCATTTCTTTTTTAAATTTGGTGCGGGGTTCCCAATAAAATCCAGAGGTTTGGTATGGATTTTGAGGGTGACCCCTACCCCATTTAAAAAAAAAAATTGGCGCAGGGTTCCCCTTAATATCCATACCAGACCTGAAGGGCCTGGTATGGAATTTGGGAGGACCCCCACGCAAATTTTCTTTAAAATTATGGTTTGGGGTTCCCCTTAATATTCATACCAGACCCAAAGGGCCTGGTAATGGACTGGGGGGGAACACATGCCGTTTTTTTCAATGACTTTTATCTGTATTGCCGGACCCGACAATTCATTATAGCCACGAGTAGTTTTAAATGACTTTTTTTTCTTAATGTCATTTTGTTCTCGGACTGTTCTAAACACGGGAAACATGCGCCCCATTTACAGGCATACTATAAACACCCCCCAGGTACAAAATGTAAAGGAATACTTCACTTTTATTGTTTCACTTTAAGCATTATTAAAATCACTGCTCTGGAAAACACTCGGTTTTTAAAATTTTTTTTTTGCATTGATACATGTCCCCTGGGGCAGGACTCAGGTCCCCAAACACTTTTTATGACAATAACTTGCATATAAGCCTTTAAAATTAGCACTTTAGATTTTTCACGTTCGTGTCCCATAGACTTTAATGGCGTTTGCGTGTTTGAACAAATGTTTTGCCTGTTCGCATGTTCGGCTGCGAGCCGAACAGGGGGGTGTTCGGCTTATCCCTATTAGACAGTGCATTGAGGACAGCTTGTAAGTTGAAGACATCCTCTGAGGACGTTGTTCCCCTCCATAGCTTGGTCTCATGAGCAAAGACTAAAATCCCAGGCCCGATATCATTTATAAAATTATTAAAAAGCAAGGGTCCCAATAATAAATCTTTGGGTACCCCACTATTAACACTGACTCTTGGGGTACATCACTGATAACACTGAACTTTGGGGTAGCCGACTAATAGCACTGACCCTTGGGCTGTCCCACTAATAACACTGAACCTTGGGGTACACCACTGATAACCCTAGACCATTCAGAGTAAGAATCATTAACCACTTATCTGTGAATTCGGTCTTTTAGCCAGGTTTCTATCCATTTACAAACTGATATTTCCAAGCCTGCTTTCCCAAAATCCAAGTATACCACGTCCACAGCCACCCCTCTGTCCAAGTATACCACGTCCACAGCCACCCCTCTCTCCAAGGTTGGGAGCATAAAATTGTCCAAAATGTCTTGGTATACTGACACCTAAAGAGTTCCCTTCATTGGAAATAAGGGGCCAAGCACAACCCCTGAAAAACAACCCCACACCATAGTCCCCCCCTCCATCAAACTTTACACTTGACACAATGCAGCCAGGCAAGTGCCATTCTCCTGACATCCACCAAACCCAGACACGTCCATTGGATTGCCAGAACACACCTCCACTTCTCTCGTGTCCAGTGCCTGACCTCACAAATGCTCTTCTGGAAGAATGGTCAAACATTCCCATAGACACCCTCCTAAACCTTGTGGACGGCCTTCCCAGAAGAGGTGAAGCTGCAAAGGGTGGGCCAACTCAATACTGAACCCTACGGACTAAGACTGGGATGCTATTAAAGTTCATGTGTGTGTAAAGACAGGTGTCCCAATACTTTTGGGAATATAGAGTAAATATACTAGAAGGAGCCGATCACCAAGGGAAATGAACATAAAAGACAAAATACAGGAATATTTGTGACACTTGTGTGAAGCCCGGAGACATTTTTGCAGAAAATATTTTGCTCCTTTTTCTTTTTAAATAATAGTCTGGAGAACTGGATTTAAAATTTTACATTTGTTTTAAAAAGACTTAGAAAATAAAGTTTAAAATAAAATATTAAAAAAGGATTGTTTTTATGAGATAATTCCACCAAGAGAAAACATTGTCTGTCCCTCAATTATATTTCAAATTTATAGTCATAATAGTCATAGTACTGAGTGTATATAATAGTCATAGTACTGAGTGTATATAATAATCATAGTACTGAGTATATATAATAGTCATAGTACTGAGTGTATATAATAATCATAGTACTGAGTGTATATAATAATCATAGTACTGAGTGTATATAATAATCATAGTACTGAGTGTATATAATAATCATAGTACTGAGTGTATATAATAGTCATAGTACTGAGTGTATATAATAATCATAGTACTGAGTGTATATAATAATCATAGTACTGAGTGTATATAATAGTCATAGTACTGAGTGTATATAATAATCATAGTACTGAGTGTTTATAATAATCATAGTACTGAGTGTATATAATAATCATAGTACTGAGTGTATATAATAGTCATAGTACTGAGTGTATATAATAATCATAGTACTGAGTGTATATAATAATCATAGTACTGAGTGTATATAATAATCATAGTACTGAGTGTATATAATAATCATAGTACTGAGTGTATATAATAATCATAGTACTGAGTGTATATAATAGTCATAGTACTGAGTGTATATAATAATCATAGTACTGAGTGTATATAATAATCATAGTACTGAGTGTATATAATAATCATAGTACTAAGTGTATATAATAGTCATAGTACTGAGTGTATATAATAATCATAGTACTGAGTGTATATAATAATCATAGTACTGAGTGTATATAATAGTCATAGTACTGAGTGTATATAATAATCATAGTACTCAGTGTATATAATAGTCATAGTACTGAGTGTATATAATAATCATAGTACTGAGTGTATATAATAATCATAGTACTGAGTGTATATAATAATCATAGTACTGAGTGTATATAATAGTCATAGTACTGAGTGTATATAATAATCATAGTACTGAGTGTATATAATAATCATAGTACTGAGTGTATATAATAGTCATAGTACTGAGTGTATATAATAATCATAGTACTGAGTGTATATAATCATAGTACTGAGTGTATATAATAGTCATAGTACTGAGTGTATATAATAGTCATAGTACTGAGTGTATATAATAGTCATAGTACTGAGTGTATATAATAATCATAGTACTGAGTGTATATAATAGTCATAGTACTGAGTGTATATAATAGTCATAGTACTGAGTGTATATAATAATCATAGTACTGAGTGTATATAATAGTCATAGTGCTGAGTGTATATAATAATCATAGTACTGAGTGTATATAATAATCATAGTACTGAGTGTATATAATAGTCATAGTACTGAGTGTATATAATAATCATAGTACTGAGAGTATATAATAGTCATAGTACTGAGTGTATATAATAATCATAGTACTGAGTGTATATAATAATCATAGTACTGAGTGTATATAATAATCATAGTACTGAGTGTATATAATAGTCATAGTACTGAGTGTATATAATAGTCATAGTACTGAGTGTATATAATAGTCATAGTACTGAGTGTATATAATAATCATAGTACTGAGTGTATATAATAATCATAGTACTGAGTGTATATAATAATCATAGTACTGAGTGTATATAATAATCATAGTACTGAGTGTATATAATAGTCATAGTACTGAGTGTATATAATAGTCATAGTACTGAGTGTATATAATAATCATAGTACTGAGTGTATATAATAGTCATAGTGCTGAGTGTATATAATAATCATAGTACTGAGTGTATATAATAATCATAGTACTGAGTGTATATAATAGTCATAGTACTGAGTGTATATAATAATCATAGTACTGAGAGTATATAATAGTCATAGTACTGAGTGTATATAATAGTCATAGTACTGAGTGTATATAATAGTCATAGTACTGAGTGTATATAATAATCATAGTACTGAGTGTATATAATAGTCATAGTACTGAGTGTATATAATAATCATAGTACTGAGTGTATATAATAATCATAGTACTGAGTGTATATAATAGTCATAGTACTGAGTGTATATAATAGTCATAGTGCTGAGTGTATATAATAATCATAGTACTGAGTGTATATAATAATCATAGTACTGAGTGTATATAATAGTCATAGTACTGAGTGTATATAATAATCATAGTACTGAGTGTATATAATAGTCATAGTACTGAGTGTATATAATAGTCATAGTACTGAGTAGGGATGAGCTTCTCCTGAAAGCTTTTTCCATAATTCCAACTCTAAATCTATCATTCTGTCTGCTATCACTGGACGTGTCCCGTCAACAAAATGCCATTCGGCCGGGACCACAGATTTTTTAAATGCTTAAACAGCTTGTAGTTTTTATGCAAAGAGACATGAAAGAAAACATCATTAATGTTTTACAGGTGCAGTTTTAGATGTTCAATTATTGGGTTTACTTTTATAATGTTGTAATGCTGTAATCCACACTTGTATTTTACATATTTTGCCATGAGGCTTCTTCAGGAAAAACATGGAATCTTATCTACTAAATAGAATATACATATCAGGTAAACATTTTTACATTGTACAAAACACAACACAAAAAATTAAAAAAAATTATACATGAAGGAAAAATATAATTAGATGTATACATATGGGTGCTCCCACCCACCTGGGAATGCTCCCAAATACAAGGTTCCTACCTAATGGTGCTGAGGATCCGGGACAAGGTTCTGGCCTGAACAAGAGGAAGGCGTGGGAACCGCTGGCCCTTAGCATCCAAACAGTTGATGATCACGATCATCAACTGGTTGGATGCTAAGGGCCAGCGGTTCTCATGGGCGATCATCAACTGGTTGGATGCTTAGTGCCAGCAGTTCTCATGAGCGATCATCAGCTGGTTGGATGCTTAGTGCCAGCGGTTCTCATGAGCGATCATCAACTGGTTGGATGCTTAGGTCCAGCAATTCTCATGAGCGATCATCAACTGGTTGGATGCTTAGGGCCAGCAATTCTCATGAGCGATCATCAACTGGTTGGATGCTTAGGGCCAGCAATTCTCATGAGCGATCATCAACTGGTTGGATGCTTAGGGCCAGCAGTTCTCATGGGTGATCATCAACTGGTTGGATGCTTAGGGCCAGCAGTTCTCATGGGTGATCATCAACTGGTTGGATGCTTAGGGCCAGCGGTTCTCATGGGTGATCATCAACTTGTTGGATGCTTAGGGCCAGCGGTTCTCATGCCTTCCTCTTGTTCAGGCCATAACCTGGTCCCAGATCCTCAGCACCATGAGGTAGGAACCTTGTATTTGGCAACATTCCCAGGTGGGTGGGCGCACCTATTAGTACACATCAAATTATATTTTTCTTTCATGTATTATTATTTTTTTTGTGTGTTTTGAACAATGTAACAATATTTACCTGATACGTATATTCTATTTAGTAGATAAGATTCCACAATTTTCCTGAGAAAATTGAGTACTGTCCGTGATACTTTTTTTATTTGCACTAACATACAATTTTTCAGGACAAGCTTTCGGGGTATGTCCCCTTCTTCAAGGTCCAAGCAGTACAGATTCACAAATTTTTAAGCAGAATGTTAAAGAAGAAGAAAAAAAAAAAAAGAGAAAACCAAACACATACAAATCAATGGTAATAAAGATAGCAGCAGAGTTAGTGAGATAAGACGGTGGAAGAGCTAGGGGGGGAATACAGGAGGGATACTAGTCACAGGGGGGGGTCGTAAAACTTTAGCATAATGTGTAAGGAAACCAATATCTAAATTCAAGCCATTATTCTTCATGTCAAAAAGAAGTATCATTCTTAGGTCAAACATTTTCCTTTCCTGGATAGTTCTGAAATTCCCTTTAAGAACTAAAACATTGAGGTCTTCTATAGTGTGGTCCGGTTGTGAGAAATGATGTCCCACAGGTGTGCATAAACTGTCTTCTTTATGTTCTTTGATGGTATGTCTGTGCAAATTCATCCTCGCTTGTAACTTCTCTCCTGTTTCACCCACATAAGATCCTTTGCTGCACCTTTTGCATTGGATGAGGTACACTACATTACTGGAGGTACAGCAGTAAGATCCCATGATTAGGGATGAGCTTCGAGTTTGAGTCGAACTCATGTTCGACTCGAACATTGGCTGTTCGCAAGTTCGCCGAACAGCGAACAATTTGGGGTGTTCGCGGCAAATTCGAATGCCGCAGAACACCCTTTAAAAGTCTATGGGAGAAATCAAAAGTGCTAATTTTAAAGGCTTATATGCAAGTTATTGTCATAAAAAGTGTTTGGGGACCTGGGTCCTGCCCCAGGGGACATGGATCAATGCAAAAAAAAGTTTTAAAAACGGCCGTTTTTTCAGGAGCAGTGATTTTAATAATGCTTAAAGTCAAACAATAAAAGTGTAATATCCCTTTAAATTTCGTAGCTGGGGGGTGTCTATAGTATGCCTGTAAAGGGGCGCATGTTTCCTGTGTTTAGAACAGTCTGACAGCAAAATGACATTTCGAAGGAAAAATTTCATCTAAAACTACCCGCGGCTATTGCATTGCCGACAATACACATAGAAGTTCATTGATAAAAACGGCATGGGAATTCCCCACAGGGGAACCCCGAACCAAAATTTAAAAAAAAAAATGACGTGGGAGTCCCCCTAAATTCCATACCAGGCCCTTCAGGTCTGGTATGGATATTAAGGGGAACCCCGGCCAAAATAAAAAAAAAAAAATGACGTGGGGTTCCCCCTAAATTCCATACCAGACCCTTCAGGTCTGGTATGGATTTTAAGGGGAACCCCGCGCAAAAAAAAAACAAAAAAACGGCGTGGGGTCCCCCCAAAAATCCATACCAGACCCTTATCCGAGCACGCAACCTGGCAGGCCACAGGAAAAGAGGGGGGGACGAGAGTGCGCCCCCCCTGAACCGTACCAGGCCACATGCCCTCAACATTGGGAGGGTGCTTTGGGGTAGCCCCCCAAAACACCTTGTCCCCATGTTGATGAGGACAAGGGCCTCATCCCCATAACTCTGGCCGGTGGTTGTGGGGGTCTGCGGGCAGGGGGCTTATCGGAATCTGGAAGCCACCTTTAACAAGGGGACCCCCAGATCCCGGCCCCCCCTGTGTGAAATGGTAAGGGGGTACTTACCCCTACCATTTCACTAAAAAACTGTCAAAAATGTTAAAAATGACAAGAGACAGTTTTTGAAAATTCCTTTATTTAAATGCTTCTTCTTTCTTCTATCTTCCTTCATCTTCTTCTTCTTCTGGTTCTCCTGGTTCTTCCTCCGGCGTTCTCGTCCAGCATCTCCTCCGCGGCGTCTTCTAGCTTCTTCTCCTCGGGCCGCTCCGCACCCATGGCATGGGGGGAGGCTCCCGCTCTTCTCTTCATCATCTTCTTCATCCTCTTCTCTTCTTCCTTCTTCTCTTCTTCTCTTCTTCATTTTCTTCTCCGGGCCGCTCCGCATCCATGCTGGCATGGAGGGAGGCTCCCGCTGTGTGACGGCGTCTCCTCGTCTGACGGTTCTTAAATAACGGGGGGCGGGGCCACCCGTTAGGGGAAGAAGATAGAAGACGCAGCGGAGGAGATGCTGGATGAGAACGCCGAAGGAAGAACCAGAAGAGCCAGAAGAACCAGAAGAAGAAGAAGATGAAGGAAGATAGAAGAAAGAAGAAGCATTTAAATAAAGGAATTGTCAAAAACTGTCTCTTGTCATTTTTAACATTTTTGACAGTTTTTTAGTGAAATGGTAGGGGTAAGTACCCCCTTACCATTTCATACAGGGCGGGGGCCGGGATCTGGGGTCCCCTTGTTAAAGGGGGCTTCCAGATTCCGATAAGCCCCCCCACCCGCAGACCCCCACAACCACTGGCCAGGGTTGTGGGGATGAGGCCCTTGTTCTCATCAACATGGGGACAAGGTGTTTTGGGGGGCTACCCCAAAGCACCCTCCCAATGTTGAGGGCATGTGGCCTGGTACGGTTCAGGGGGGGCGCACTCTCATCCCCCCCTCTTTTCCTGTGGCCTGCCAGGTTGCGTGCTCGGATAAGGGTCTGGTATGGATTTTTGGGGGGACCCCACGCCGTTTTTTTGGGTTTTTTTGCGCGGGGTTCCCCTTAAAATCCATACCAGACCTGAAGGGTCTGGTATGGAATTTAGGGGGAACCCCACGTCATTTTTTTTTTAATTTTGACCGGGGTTCCCCTTAATATCCATACCAGACCTGAAGGGCCTGGTATGGAATTTAGGGGGACTCCCACGTCATTTTTTTTTTTAAATTTTGGTTCGGGGTTTCCCAGTGGGGAATTCCCATGCCGTTTTTATCAATGAACTTCTATGTGTATTGTCGGCAATGCAATAGCCGCGAGTAGTTTTAAATGGGTTTTTTCCTTCCAAATGTCATTTTGCTGTCGGACTGTTCTAAACACGGGAAACATGCGCCCCTTTACAGGCATACTATAGACACCCCCCAGGTACAAAATTTAAAGGGATATTACACTTTTATTGTTTGACTTTAAGCATTATTAAAATCACTGCTCCTGAAAAAACGGCCATTTTTAAAACTTTTTTTTGCATTGATCCATGTCCCCTGGGGCAGGACCCGGGTCCCCAAACCCTTTTTATGACAATAACTTGCATATAAGCCTTTAAAATTTGTACTTTTGATTATTCATGTTCGTGTCCCATAGACTTTAACGGTGTTCGCGTGTTCGAGCGAACTTTTTTCCTGTTCGCATGTTCTGGTGCGAACCGAACAGGGGGGTGTTCGGCTCATCCCTACCCATGATATTGAAGGTCCCATTTGTGTGTGTAACACTTTTGGATGGATTGATCTGGTTGCATAGTTTGCAGCGTTTTTTATTGCAGGGTTTGCTTCCATTATTTGTGACTTCATAATCAGAGTGAAGTTTGTGCTCAGTTTGAAGCTGTGGAGCTTGGTGTAAGTGGAGCTGGATTAAGTGGGAGTTAAAAACAAGTGTTAGAGTATACAAGTCTTGCTGTCTGTTGGTGTGTGTTTGCTGTCTGTTGGTGTTTGCTGGGTTGCATTTTGTGGACTTTTCCTTTTAGTTTTTAATTTGCCTTTTGCTGTCACTTTTTAAATAGCTTTTTTTTTTTTTTTTCTTGTTTCATCAGTCTATCAATTAAGGGGTGTGGTTAATTGCTCACAGGTGCCTATTTAACTTGTTGTAGGACTCAGTCTGAGCGTGCTCAGTTTGAAGCTGTGGAGCTTGGTGTAAGTGAAGCTGGATTAAGTGGGAGTTAAAAACAAGTGTTAGAGTATACAAGTCTTGCTGTCTGTTGGTGTGTGTTGCTGTCTGTTGGTGTGTGTTGCTGTCTGTTGGTGTGTGTTGGTGTGTGTTGCTGTCTGTTGGTGTGTGTTGCTGTCTGTTGGTGTGTGTTTGCTGTCTGTTGGTGTTTGCTGGGTTGCATTTTGGGGACTTTTCCTTTTAGTTTTTAATTTGCCTTTTGCTGTCACTTTTTAAATAGCTTTTTTTTTTTTTTTTTCTTGTTTCATCAGTCTATCAATTAAGGGGTGTGGTTAATTGCTCACAGGTGCCTATTTAACTTGTTGTAGGACTCAGTCTGAGCGTGCTCAGTTTGAAGCTGTGGAGCTTGGTGTAAGTGGAGCTGGATTAAGTGGGAGTTAAAAACAAGTGTTAGAGTATACAAGTCTTGCTGTCTGTTGGTGTGTGTTGCTGTCTGTTGGTGTGTGTTGCTGTCTGTTGGTGTGTGTTGGTGTGTGTTGCTGTCTGTTGGTGTGTGTTGCTGTCTGTTGGTGTGTGTTTGCTGTCTGTTGGTGTTTGCTGGGTTGCATTTTGTGGACTTTTCCTTTTAGTTTTTAATTTGCCTTTTGCTGTCACTTTTTAAATAGCTTTTTTTTTTCTTGTTTCATCAGTCTATCAATTAAGGGGTGTGGTTAATTGCTCACAGGTGCCTATTTAACTTGTTGTAGGACTCAGTCTGAGCGTGCTCAGTTTGAAGCTGTGGAGCTTGGTGTAAGTGAAGCTGGATTAAGTGGGAGTTAAAAACAAGTGTTATGCCGCGTACACACGAGCGGACTTTCTATCCTACTTGGTCCGGCACACTTTCCGACGGACTTTGTCCGCCAGGTGCGCCGGACTTTAAAACGAACGGACTTGCCCACACACGCCGGGATTTTCCGGCGGGCTAAGTCCGCCCGTCTTTCCGACGGACTTTCGCCGGAGTTCCGGCGGACTTTCAGAATGAACGGACTTGCCCACACACGGACAAGTCCGTTCATTTTGAACGTGACTCAGGTGCGACGGGACCAGAAAAGGATGTCAATCTTGCCGCTTTTATCGGCTAGATTGACACCTTGCGAGCCCCGTCGCGGGGCATACCAGGCCCTTAGGTCTGGTATGGATTATAAAGGGGAACCCCGCTACGCCGAAAAAACGGCGTGGGGTCCCCCTAAAATCCATACCAGACCCCGATCCGAGCACGCAGCCTGGCCGGTCAGGAAAGGGGGTGGGGACGAGCGAGCGCCCCCCCCCCCTCCTGAACCGTACCAGGCCGCATGCCCTCAACATGGGGGATGGGTGCTTTGGGGGAGGGGGGCGCCCTGCGCCCCCCCCCCAAGCACCTTGTCCCCATGTTGATGAGGACAAGGGCCTCTTCCCGACAACCCTGGCCGTTGGTTGTCGGGGTCTGCGGGCGGGGGCTTATCGGAATCTGGGAGCCCCCTTTAATAAGGGGGCCCCCAGATCCCGGCCCCCCACCCTATGTAAATGAGTATGGGGTACATGGTACCCCTACCCATTTACCTAGGAAAAAAGTGTAAGTAATAAAACACACTACACAGGTTTTTAAAATATTTTATTAAACAGCTCCGGGGGGGGGATCTTCCTCCGGCTTCGGGGGTCCCTCCGCTTCATCTTCTCCCGGCGTCCGGTTGGTTCTTCTCCGCTCTCCGGCCTCTTCTCCCGGTGTCGCAGGTCTTCGGCCGGCCCCTCCGCTCTCTTCATGTAGCTCTATTGCGAGCGGAGGTCCGGACTTCTGGGCTTCTTGGCTTCTTGGCTTCTCTTCTCTTCCCCCAGATGTTGACACGACGCTCTCTCCGGCTGGACTGGTCTCTGAGGGCTGCGTTGTGACTTATATAGGCGGAGACCCCGCCCCCATATGATGTCACAGTCCTTGGGCATGCTGGGACTGTGACGTTTTAGGGGGCGTGGTCGACCACGCCCCCTAAAACGTCACAGTCCCAGCATGCCCAAGGACTGTGACATCATATGGGGGCGGGGTCTCCGCCTATATAAGTCACAACGCAGCCCTCAGAGACCAGTCCAGCCGGAGAGAGCGTCGTGTCAACATCTGGGGGAAGAGAAGAGAAGCCAAGAAGCCAAGAAGCCCTGAAGTCCGGACCTCCGCTCGCAATAGAGCTACATGAAGAGAGCGGAGGGGCCGGCCGAAGACCTGCGACACCGGGAGAAGAGGCCGGAGAGCGGAGAAGAACCAACCGGACGCCGGGAGAAGATGAAGCGGAGGGACCCCCGAAGCCGGAGGAAGATCCCCCCCCCGGAGCTGTTTAATAAAATATTTTAAAAACCTGTGTAGTGTGTTTTATTACTTACACTTTTTTCCTAGGTAAATGGGTAGGGGTACCATGTACCCCATACTCATTTACATAGGGTGGGGGGCCGGGATCTGGGGGCCCCCTTATTAAAGGGGGCTCCCAGATTCCGATAAGCCCCCGCCCGCAGACCCCGACAACCAACGGCCAGGGTTGTCGGGAAGAGGCCCTTGTCCTCATCAACATGGGGACAAGGTGCTTGGGGGGGGGGCGCAGGGCGCCCCCCTCCCCCAAAGCACCCACCCCCCATGTTGAGGGCATGCGGCCTGGTACGGTTCAGGAGGGGGGGGGCGCTCGCTCGTCCCCACCCCCTTTCCTGACCGGCCAGGCTGCGTGCTCGGATCGGGGTCTGGTATGGATTTTAGGGGGACCCCACGCCGTTTTTTCGGCGTAGCGGGGTTCCCCTTTATAATCCATACCAGACCTAAGGGCCTGGTATGCCCCGCGCTCGCCGCAATAGGAAGATTTGTTTTTCCTATTGCAGCGAGCGCGAGATGCAATACCATCCCCTCGTGTCGTATTTGGTCTGTCGGACCAGCCTACACACGTGCGGGCTTTCCGTCGGACCAGCACACACACGAGCGGACTTTCCGCCCGAAACTGAGTCCGACGGAAAGATTTAAAACATGTTTAAAATCTAGGTCCGGCGGGCTTTTGGGAAGAAGTCCGCCGGAAAAGTCCGCCGCCGCCCACACACGGGCGGATTGTCCGGCACACTCTGGTCCGCCGGACCAAGTATGCCGGAAAGTCCGACCGTGTGTACGCGGCATTAGAGTATACAAGTCTTGCTGTCTGTTGGTGTGTGTTGCTGTCTGTTGGTGTGTGTTTCTGTCTGTTGGTGTGTGTTGGTGTGTGTTGCTGTCTGTTGGTGTGTGTTGCTGTCTGTTGGTGTGTGTTTGCTGTCTGTTGGTGTTTGCTGGGTTGCATTTTGGGGACTTTTCCTTTTAGTTTTTAATTTGCCTTTTGCTGTCACTTTTTAAATAGCTTTTTTTTTTTTTTTTTTTTCTTGTTTCATCAGTCTATCAATTAAGGGGTGTGGTTAATTGCTCACAGGTGCCTATTTAACTTGTTGTAGGACTCAGTCTGAAGCTGTGGAGCTTGGTGTAAGTGGAGCTGGATTAAGTGGGAGTTAAAAACAAGTGTTAGAGTATACAAGTCTTGCTGTCTGTTGGTGTGTGTTGCTGTCTGTTGGTGTGTGTTGCTGTCTGTTGGTGTGTGTTGCTGTCTGTTGGTGTGTGTTGGTGTGTGTTGCTGTCTGTTGGTGTGTGTTGCTGTCTGTTGGTGTGTGTTTGCTGTCTGTTGGTGTTTGCTGGGTTGCATTTTGGGGACTTTTCCTTTTAGTTTTTAATTTGCCTTTTGCTGTCACTTTTTAAATAGCTTTTTTTTTTTTTCTTGTTTCATCAGTCTATCAATTAAGGGGTGTGGTTAATTGCTCACAGGTGCCTATTTAACTTGTTGTAGGACTCAGTCTGAGCGTGCTCAGTTTGAAGCTGTGGAGCTTGGTGTAAGTGGAGCTGGATTAAGTGGGAGTTAAAAACAAGAGTTTAAAACAGGAGTTTATAACAGGGGTCATAGTACCTGTGTAGTGTGAGTATCTTTGTGTTGTCTGAGTAGTGTGTGTGGATCGTTAGTACTTGTGTATTGTGTACTTGTGTATTGAGAGTGCACGTAGGTCTGTGAGTACCTGTGTATTGTCTTGTTGTGTACCTGTGTATTGTCTTGTTGTGTACCTGTGTATTGTCGTGTACCTGTGTATTGTCTTGAGTATTAGTGCCAGGAAGCTAGTTGTTAGGTAATTTGGACAGGGTAAAATCCCCAAATCCTCACCAAATTTAATAGGTACGATGCCCGGCGGGTGTGGAGAGGCGACTCTTTGTACATCTTGCCGCATGTATGCGTTCCTTGATCATCCGATCGAGGGCGAATACTGCTGTGCAAAATGTAAGCACATTGTTTCCCTGGAAGCCAAGGTTCTGAATCTGGGGAAGCAACTGTCAGCACTGAGAAGTCCCTCCATACTAAAGGTGAGCCAGGAACGTACACGGCAGGTGCCGGCAGGGGCCAGCACAGAGGCGGGTGGAGACAAAGAGGTGCAGGCACTAGCAAAGAGTAGATGGGTGACAGTCAGGAGGGGTAGAGGGGGAAGTGCCAGGGAGGCCGATCCAGGACTGGAGCATCCCAATAAGTACGCTCCATTGAGTGACATTGGTGTAACCAGTCAGGGACCAGCACTGCTGGAGATGAGGGACTCTCCTAGCTGCTGGGGGAAGAACTCCTCCAGTGAGAGTGGGGGGGGCAGCAAAGGGAAAGGAAAGACAGATTCTGGTGGTAGGGGACTCAATTCTTAGAAGGACAGAGAGGGCAATCTGTAACCAAGACCTGAAGCACCGAACAGTATGTTGTCTACCGGGCGCTCGGGTTCGGCACATCACGGATCTTGTGGACAGATTACTGGGAGGGGCTGGGGAAGACCCGGCTGTCATGGTGCACGTTGGCACCAATGACAAAGTCAGAGGCAGATGGAGTGTCCTAAAGAACGATTTTAGGGACTTAGGAGCTAAATTGAGGAAAAGGACCTCCAAGGTAGTGTTCTCAGGAATACTACCGGTACATCGAGCCACACCAGAGAGGCAGAGGGAGATTAGGGAAGTAAACAAGTGGCTGAAGAGCTGGTGTAGTAAGGAGGGGTTTGGGTTCCTGGAGGACTGGGCCGACTTCTCAGTCGGTAACCGGTACTATAGAAGGGACGGACTGCACCTAAATGAGGAGGGTGCAGATCTGCTGGGAATGAAGATGGTCAAAAAGTTAGAGGGGTTTTTAAACTAGGCGATGGGGGGGAGGGTCCAGAGACAGTGATAGCCAGCGCGGAAGATATTCCAGAGGGTAGTATTGGGGGCATTAGTGGTAGGTTAACCAAAGCACAAAAACACAAGGTGAGTATAGTAGCAAGTCCAAGTTGCAATCTTGAAACACCCAATACGAGGACAATATGCGACCGGTCTAAACTATGTGGCATGTTCACCAATGCCAGGAGCCTGGCGGACAAGATGGGTGAACTAGAGATACTGTTGTACAAGGAGGATTTGGATTTTGTGGGAATTTCAGAGACCTGGTTCAACAGCTCTCATCATTGGCTGGCAAACATTCAAGGGTATAACCTATACCGCAAGGATAGAGAGGGTAAAAAAGGGGGAGGGGTATGCCTATATATCAAGAATAATGTACAAGTGAATGAGAGAGATGACATCACTGAGGGGGCTAGGGAGGAGGTGGAATCTTTATGGGTAGAGCTCCAAAGGGATGAAGCTAAGGGGAAAATAATACTGGGAGTATGCTATAGGCCCCCTAACCTGAGGGAGGAAGTGGAGACGGATCTCCTATCACAAATTGGATTAGCAGCAAGGATGGGAAGTGTTATCATAATGGGGGATTTTAATTATCCAGACATAGACTGGGCGGAGGGAACCGCGCATTCATTTAAGGCTCGCCAGTTCCTTAGTGTCTTGCAGGACAATTTATGGGTCAGATGGTAGACGCACCAACTAGAAATAAAACATTACTAGATCTACTGATTACCAACAATACAGACCTGATAACAGATGTGGAAATACGGGGCAATTTAGGTAACAGCGATCACAGGTCAATTAGTTTCAGTATAAATCACACAAATAGGAGACATGAAGGGAACACAAAGACACTGAATTTCAAAAGAGCCAACTTCCCTAAACTACAAACCTTGCTAAAAGGCATAAATTGGGATAAAATATTAGGAACAAAGAATACGGAGGAGAGATGGGTTTGCTTTAAGAGCATATTAAATAAGGGCATTAGACAATGTATCCCATTGGGTAATAAATTTAAAAGAGCGAACAAACATCCTGGATGGCTTAACTCCAATGTAAAAATGCATATAAAAGCAAAGGAGAAGGCCTTCAAAAAATACAAGGTTGAGGGATCATCCACAGCATTCAGAATTTATAAAGAATGCAATAAGAAATGTAAGGGTGCAATTAGGACGGCTAAGATAGAACATGAAAGACACATAGCGGAGGAGAGCAAAAAAAATCCCAAGAAATTCTTTAAGTATGTAAACAGTAAAAAAGGGAGGACAGACCATATTGGCCCCATAAAGAATGATGAAGGACATCTGGTTACAAAGGATGGGGAGATGGCAAAGGTATTGAATTTATTCTTCTCCTCGGTCTTCACGAGTGAATCGGGGGGCTTCAGTAACCAAAACTGCAGTGTTTATCCTCATGACACAACACAGGAAGCACCTACATGGTTAACAGAGGATGGAATTAAAATTAGACTTGAGAAACTTAACATTAATAAATCACCGGGACCAGATGGCTTGCATCCGAGGGTACTTAGGGAACTCAGTCAGGTGATTGCCAGACCGTTGTTCCTAATTTTTACAGACAGTCTATTGACTGGAATGGTACCAGCTGATTGGAGAAAAGCCAATGTAGCACCAATATTTAAAAAGGGCCCAAAAAACATCCCTGGGAATTACAGACCAGTTAGCCTAACATCAATAGTATGTAAACTCTTGGAGGGGATGATAAGGGACTATATACAAGATTTTAGTAATAAGAATGATATCATTAGCAGTAATCAGCATGGATTCATGAAGAATCGTTCTTGCCAAACCAATCTATTAACCTTCTATGAGGAGGTGAGTTGCCATCTAGATAAAGGAAGGCCCATAGACGTGGTGTATCTGGATTTTGCAAAAGCATTTGACACAGTTCCCCATAAACGTTTACTGTACAAAATAAGGTGCGTTGGCATGGACCATAGGGTGAGTACATGGATTGAAAACTGGCTACAAGGGCGTGTTCAGAGGGTGGTGATAAATGGGGAGTACTCAGAATGGTCAGGGGTGGGTAGTGGGGTTCCCCAGGGTTCTGTGCTGGGACCAATCCTATTTAATTTGTTCATAAACGACCTGGAAGATGGGATAAACAGTTCAATCTCTGTATTTGCAGACGATACTAAGCTAAGCAGGGCAATAACTTCTCCGCAGGATGTGGAAATCTTGCAAAAAGACCTGAACAAATTAATGGGGTGGGCGACTACATGGCAAATGAGGTTCAATGTAGAAAAATGTAAAATAATGCATTTGGGTGGCAAAAATATGAATGCAATCTATACACTGGGGGGAGAACCTCTGGGGGAATCTAGGATGGAAAAAGACCTGGGGGTCCTAGTGGATGATAGGCTCAGCAATGGCATGCAATGCCAAGCTGCTGCTAATAAAGCAAACAGAATATTGGCATTAAAAGGGGGATCAACTGCAGAGATAAAACGATAATTCTCCCGCTCTACAAGACTCTGGTCCGGCCGCACCTGGAGTATGCTGTCCAGTTCTGGGCACCAGTCCTCAGGAGGGACGTACTGGAAATGGAGCCAGTACAAAGAAGGGCAACAAAGCTAATAAAGGGTCTGGAGGATCTTAGTTATGAGGAAAGGTTGCAAGCACTGAACTTATTCTCTCTGGAGAAGAGACGCTTGAAAGGGGATATGATTTCAATTTACAAATACTGTACTGGTGACCCCACAATAGGGAGAAAACTTTTTCGCAGAAGAGAGTTTAATAAGACTCGTGGCCACTCATTACAATTAGAAGAAAAGAGGTTTAACCTTAAACTACGTAGAGGGTTCTTTACTGTAAGAGCGGCAAGGATGTGGAATTCCCTTCCACAGGCGGTGGTCTCAGCGGGGAGCATTGATAGCTTCAAGAAACTATTAGATAATCACCTGAATGACCGCAACATACAGGGATATGTAATGTAATACTGACACATAATCACACACATAGGTTGGACTTGATGGACTTGTGTCTTTTTTCAACCTCACCTACTATGTAACTATGTAACTAAGTTTCCTGCTAATTAGTTTGTGTCTGAGGTTGGGTGATTGTCTGAAAGCCAATAATGGGGGTTGTTGGAATATTCCTTTCAGAGTTTCATCCTCTGTTATAATGAGTTGTAAATCTTTGATTATCTTTTTGATCCCTTCAAGTGCTGGGTTGTATGTGGTGACTAGAGGTTCTCGGTTGTTTGTTTTTTTCTCTGTGTATTGGAGGAGATTTTCTCTTCGGGTTTTCAAGGCTGTGTTTATGCTGTTGCAGATGGTTTTGTCTTTGTAACCTTTCTTATGGAAGGAGTCTGCCAGTGTTCTGAGATGTTTATCTCTGTCTTCTGGGTCTGAACAAATTTGGTGGTATCTGATGGCCTGGCTGTATATGATGGCCCATTTAGTGTGTTGGGGGTGAAAACTGGAACTATGAAGATAGCTTCATAGTTCATAGCTTCAATTTTCCTGAAGAAACCTCATGGTGAAACATGTAGAATACAAGCGTGGATTACAGCATTACAACATCAAAACGTGTCCTTTTCGACCTAAACGGATGCGGATGTATTGTATATAATGCTATTTTAAACTTTATATATTACAATAAATATACTGGGGCCATGCTGTCTGGGCTATGAAGATGAGTTTAAGTCTCAGGGATGGGAAACAATGGTGGAGATCAGAATGTCCATGCCCCTTGTTCTTTCCAGTTTCTTGCTTGCCCCACTGGGGCATGAGGAAAAAGCTGGTTAGTTGCTTAGTAGTGTGTCAGTAATGGCGATGATGGTGCAGAGCCCAGTATACACGCACCTTCACCAGTATACACGCATCTTCACCAGTTTACACCCATCTTCACCAGTATACATGCATCTTCACCAGTATACACGCATCTTCACCAGTATACACCTATCTTCACACCATCATAGACACACCACTCTGCTTTTTAAGGCTGGTCTGTTTATTACAGAGGCTGGATAAGGGGGGCTTATTGTCCCAACAGTTGCTGGGTGCTATGTGGTTCTTTGAAGTGGGTTCAGATAACAGTTACACCGACATATATCTGTACAGAGAAAACAAAAAATGAAATTAAAAAATAAGATTGCTCCACCATGCTTTATGCCATAAATATAGTTTTATCGTAGTGTTAAGATGGACAAGACATGGAATACAAGCTGTACTGTGTATCAAAAATAACACTAAGAAGTCTATTTATAAAAACATTAAATACATTTGCGCTAATCCATGAAAAAATAGTGAAAAATGAAATAAAGTGAAAATATCACCAACCAATTAGTGAAAAACCAATTCGTAAAAATAGAAGTCCCGGTAAGTAATATTATATGATCAAAGTTGAGTTTTATTGCAACAGTTCCGATCGTGGTAAAACATTTACAGTCCAAAGACCAAAAAATCCTTTCAGTGATGGTGACACCGTCCCACACCACAAAAGAAGTGACACCTCCACCACAAGAAGTGCCTGCTTACCAGCTGATGTGGACCTCCTATCACGGGAGGTCTATCTCGCTTGTGGCTAATACCCAGCCAGGTCCTTTGTTTGCATAGGGAGATGTGTATATGGCCATCCCACCATATATCAACTTCTGGGGTCACAACTGATATGGCTCAATCTTTAACAGGAAGCCTTTATAGATGTCTTCTGAATATTTATAATCATGGAAGTTTCCCAAGAAAGATATAAAGGCTCGCCATAGTGTAAAACCATAAACATTTATTAAGTATAAAAAGTAATGCACTTACATCAAGTTTGCATTGACACGTATGGGAAAAGCTCAAGCCGGCTGGCCCTAGTAAAAATGCTTGTCCTTCTGGGATCTTTGAAGCGTGGTAACGTCAGCACATCACTCCACATGACGTGTTTAGTCGCAGATGACGTCGTCCAGGAATAACACTCAACTTTGATCTTATAATATTCCTTCCTGGGACTTGCAAAGCAAATGGTGCAGCGCTAAATAAGGACCAATCAAAAAAAAAAATTTAAAAATAAACATACAAAATAACATGCAATGCGGAGACTATACGATGTATGTCATAAAATGAATAACACAAATATAATATGACTACATACTGTGATTGTGTCAGTTTCCACAGAACACAATGAAAATTAAATCTCTCAAAGTTCAAAGCAGCACAGAAAGTCCATGAGTCATCCAGTGAATCCAAACAATCATGTGTGATCAAACAGCATGCCGGAAAAGGTGACAAATCGACGTGCCCACCACCAATATGCAGAGTGGCTTCTCACCTGACAACGAGGACCCTTTAATTATAGAGGGTCATAATAGGCATTCCCTTATGGGTCATACAGGTATGGAGCACAGCGATTCAGCGTTCAAAACTTCCGTCATAAGGCTGGATTAGGACACTCTCGGATAATACAGTGGCATATGGAACAGAGAATAATTTCAAAGATAGTGCTCTCCGTATAAACAATTTTATTTAAAAAGATAAAAGAGATACACTCACAAGTGAAGCACTTAACCAGTGCAAGTAAGCAGGCAAGAGCGATGATGTAAACACAACTCTCTGAGGATGCGCGATGGCCGCGGGTGACGTCACGACGTATTCTCGTTCTGGATGCGTTGCGTCCCAGTGGGCGGGGACTTCTTCTTTTATTTTTATGAATTGTTTTTTTCACTAATTGGTTGGTCATATTTTCACTTTATTTCATTGTTCACAATTTTTTCCTTTGTGGATTAGCGTAACTTTATTTTTTATTACATATTGAAACGGTATATATCTTACAGCATAGTTGCTGCTCTTTTAGGTTATAGGTTATATAGCGCAGTTATTTTTCCTGGTTTATCTATTTATAAAAATGTCTCTGTGCACATCTTAGGCATTTGCATAGCCATCAGGAATAACTCCTATAATTTAGAAAAGGAAGGGTAGGGGTGTGTGGCGCTCCCTATGGCGGGGTATCCTGTAAGGTGTCTGTGCTATAACCCCTAAAAAAATTAAACCTTATAAGAACCTCTTAATGATTATAATGTAGCATAGTACTACCTATATGTGTGTAGAATTCTGTATAAAACACATATACCACTACCATATAAAGTGACTACAACATCTAATTACAGTGGGAGAAATTGTGACCATCAAAGTCTCCCCTACTGACCCACAATAGATGACATCAAAATATATATATATATACCCTATTAGCTATCTTAGTGAGTGATAATAAGTGTCCACTCCAGCAGGTGAAAACAGATAAACTGATCAAAATAAATAGAATAAATTGTGAACATCAGTCCCATAAGAGAAATATAAATAAAAATATAAATAAAAAAATGTGAGGCTCCAAAATGGCAAAGTGTTCATAAAAATTGTGACTCTTGTGGTGAAAATGATATCCAGGTGACTTCCGTGCGCCCCCTCAAGGGTCCCCACTCACCACCAGCTCCACATACCCCTACAGGGGCAATAGGCATGTAGCAGCAAAAGATGAAGGGCTTCCCAGGTCCAATGCAGGCGTCAACACGTATCTCCTCTGTGACCCAGCTCCAAACAGTGGATGGTGCACCAACTTCTTTCATCACGTCCTCATAGGAAAAAACAGGGCTCCCATAGTGTAGTAGTTTTATAAAAAGACTTTATTAAAAAGCACCCAATAAAATCAGTCCCCATTCAGGGGCACCCAAAACTCACACTTAACATGGGAAAAAGTAGCATAGAAAGAGGGAGCTATGGATGAGGCACATCAGCTGATCAGCGTGTGTCTCAGCTGCGTTCCAAGCTCGCTCTGACTTCCGGGTGTGACGTAAGTGCGTAGCTCCGCCTTACGCGTTTCGTCATCGACATTGTCAAAGGCGTAACCATCGTACTACGTCCTAGTATATTTATACAGCAAGCGGGCATACAGAGTCCTCCTCCTACTCCTCCCATGGGCGGCCTCCATGATGTCCATAATACAATGACCCTCCCTCATAGTAAACACCAATTAAGAATAGCGTGTAACTGGGGATGACCCGGGGAATTTCTAATAGGGAAAAAGGACAGTGTATCCCCGCTTGCCAGCATTACAAGGCAGACATGAGGAAAAACATGACTAAATATATTGCCCGTACAAAACATAAGGTGTATACAAGGGATCCATATACTTATATAAGAAATTGTAAACTTGATAATGGAGTAAACATATGACAGTTGTAAATATTAACATGTATTGTACATATATCCGTACTAGAGATAAAAAAACTCCCCCTGGTGGTCAGCATAAAAACAGTGCCCATCCAATTGCAGTGGATAGACCTCCATCCACCAAGGGAGCTAATTTATCCTGGAAGCCCAATGATAATAGAGAGTGTAATGCATATTGGTATAGCATGCAATTAAATTAGAGGAGAATGGGTAAGTGGCAGATATTTAACTTTTACCATATCCTAAGAGCCAATATATAATAAATATCAGCCTTAGGTGTAACATACCTAGGTCACCTCTGCTCAACAACACCCATCCCCCACTAGTTGCCGGGGGGGCGGAGCCTGGCCATGATAAAGATCCCAAACTTTTACCCGATAAGCCGTACTCTGCCCTAAGAGAGGGTCCCTGGCTTGATGACCAAAAAAATATATTTTTCATTTATGTTAATAGAATTATTGTTTTTAGAAGACTGCTAGACCCAAAGCGGCACCCACCCATGACGGGAGATGAAAAACTGCATATACTTAGACCCAGGGGCCCACATCAACCAATAAAGAATAAAATCAAATCAAATAAAAAGGGTTATGTTAAATATAAAAGGTCAATATCCCCCACTGCGGATACACATTGAGCGTGAATTAGGCGCACATGTATATATGGTTATACTATGTCGTCTGGCTATACACTGTCATCCGCAGTGGGGGATATTGACCTTTTATATTAACATACCCCTTTTATATTACTCTCTATTATCATTGGGCTTCCAGGATAAATTAGCTCCCTTGGTGGATGGAGGTCTATCCACTGCAATTGGATGGGCACTGTTTTTATGCTGACCACCAGGGGGAGTTTTTTTATCTCTAGTACGGATATATGTACAATACATGTTAATATTTACAACTGTCATATGTTTACTCCATTATCAAGTTTACAATTTCTTATATAAGTATATGGATCCCTTGTATACACCTTATGTTTTGTACGGGCAATATACTTAGTTATGTTTTTCCTCATGTCTGCCTTGTAATGCTGGCGAGCGGGGATACACTGTCCTTTTTCCCTATTAGAAATTCCCCGGGTCATCCCCAGTTACACGCTATTCTTAATTGGTGTTTACTATGAGGGAGGGTCATTGTATTATAGACATCATGGAGGCCGCCCATGGGAGGAGCAGGAGGAGGACTCTGTATGCCCGCTTGCCGTATAAATATACTAGGACGTAGTACGATGGTTACGCCTTTGACAACATCGATGATGAAACGCGTAAGGCAGAGCTACGCACTTACGTCACACCCGGAAGTCAGAGCGAGCTTCGAACGCAGCTGAGGCGCACGCCGATCAGCTGCTGTGCCTCATCTATAGCTCCCTCTTTCTATGCTACTTTTTCCCATGTTAAGTGTGAGTTTTGGGTGCCCCTGAATGGGGACTGATTTTATTGGGTGCTTTTTAATAAAGTCTTTTTATAAAACTACTACACTATGGGAGCCCTGTTTTTTCCTATGAGGACGTGATGAAAGAAGTTGGTGCACCATCCACTGTTTGGAGCTGGGTCACAGAGGAGATACGTGTTGACGCCTGCATTGGACCTGGGAAGCCCTTCATCTTTTGCTGCTACATGCCTATTGCCCCTGTAGGGGTATGTGGAGCTGGTGGTGAGTGGGGACCCTTGAGGGGGAGCACGGAAGTCACCTGGATATCATTTTCACCACAAGAGTCACAATTTTTATGAACACTTTGCCATTTTGGAGCCTCACATTTTTTTATTTATATTTTTATTTATATTTCTCTTATGGGACTGGGGACTGATGTTCACAATTTATTCTATTTATTTTGATCAGTTTATCTGTTTTCACCTGCTGGAGTGGACACTTATTATCACTCACTAACATACCTAATAGGGTATATATATATATATATATATATATATATATATATATATATATATATATATATATATATATATATATATATATTTTTTTTTTTTTATGTCATCTATTGTGGGTCAGTAGGGGAGACTTTGATGGTCACAATTTCTCCCACTGTAATTAGATGTTGTAGTCACTTTATATGGTAGTGGTATGTGGTATATGTGTTTTATACAGAATTCTACACACATATAGGTAGTACTATGTTACATTATAATCATTAAGGTTCATATAAGGTTTAATTTTTTTTAGGGGTTATAACACAGACACCTTACAGGATACCCCGCCACAGGGAGCGCCACACACCCCTACCTTTCCTTTTCTCAGTTATCTTATTTCACCCCCCTTTGGGAACGGCTGCCACTTTTCTTCACCATTATCAGAGGGGCCCCTTCGGTAGACCACCCCTTGTTTGAGCTGCAGCCGATCCCACTTTTTGTGTAAGACGCGAGCTTCCTTTTCAGTGCTTTTGAGAAATAAGTCAGGATGCTTACTCTCCAAAGCCTCCAGTGCCAGGCTACAAAGTGGGTCTTGTTGTTGGTCCAACCGAAGATCCCTCCTGGACAGCTTTGGTAGACCTTCCTCTGCAATTTGAGTGACATTACAGTAACACTTAGGCACTCCGGCAGCAGACACCCCAACTTCTTCTGCTCTAGCCCCACCTTCATTTTGCTGTTGTGCTCCATCACAAAGGGCTCTCACTCCTTCTGGGGTAAGCTGAGTCCATCTTTCTTCTTGACCCTGGGAGCAGTGAGGTCGTCTTGATAATGCATCTGCATCTCTATTTCCAATTCCTGGTCTATATTTCAAGCTGAATGTGAAAGCTGAGAGTGCAGCCAACCACCTATGGCCCCTGGCATCCAACTTTGCTGTGGTAAGCAAGTAAGTAAGGGGGTTATTGTCCATCTTAACCACGAACTCTGAGCCATACAGGTAATCCTTGATTTTATCTACCACAGCCCATTTTAAAGTCAGGAATTCCAGTTTGTGGGTGGGATAGTTCCGCTCAACGGGGACTAGACTTATGCTCACATAGGCGATGGGCCTTTGTTGTCTCTCATGTTCCTGGTAAACACTCCGCCCAGCCCGTCTCGGCTGGTATCCACATGCAACTCATAGGACTCATAGGACTTAGTAGGGTCTGTATAGGCTAGAACCGGAGCAGTGGTAAGACTCCACTTCAGCTGTCTGAAAGCCTCTTAGCACTGTGGAGTCCATTCTTCTTGGATGGACTCTTTCTTCTTCCTGGGGCCTTCTTTTGGCTTTCCCAAGCCTTCTGAATCTGAGCCAGCTCCTTCTTGATTCTTCAACAGCTGAGTGAGTGGGTGGGCTATCTTAGCAAACCCTTCCACAAACCGCCTGTAATAAGAACAGAACCCGAGAAAGGATCTAAGTTCGGTCACATTGGTCGGTCTAGGCCAAGAGGTAATGGCATCCAATTTCTGCGGGTCTGTTGCTACTCCTTCAGTGGATATGATGTGGCCCAAGTTATTCACTGAGGATTGGTAAAAGTGACACTTCTCCAGGGAGAGCTTCAGGCCTTCATCATGTAATCTCTTCAAGACCTTCTCCAGGCACTCTTCGTGCTCCTCCAGTGTTCTGCCAAACACTATGACATCGTCTAAATAGACCAACACCTCGATCAGGTTCATGTCACCCACGGTCTTCTCCATTCATCGCTGGAAGGTTGCTGGGGCTCCAGACAGACCTTGAGGCATTTGATTAACTCGAAGAATCCTACAGGGGTAATAAAAGCGGTCTCTCTATCTTCAGGGCACACGGGGATCTGATAGTACCCACTCTTAAGATCTAACACACTGAACCACTTTGCTCCTGTTAAGCTCTGTAGGGCATCCTCTTTCCGAGGTGTGATGTACTGATCTGGTATGGTCCTCCGATTTAATGTCCGGTAGTCAATGCATAGTCATAAAGAGCCATTCGTTTTCCTTACAACTACTATCGGAGAGGCATATGGACTCCGGGACTCTAGGATAATCCCGGTTGTTTTTAGCTCAGCCAGCTGCTCCCGTAGGTCTTCTAGATCCTCCAACAGGATCCGCCTCACCCTCTCACAGAAAGGTTTAACTTCTTCTAGGAAATATATACAAAATAATTCTGCGCTGCCAGGGAAGAAACGAGCAGCTAACACAACCAACAAGATGTTACAGGAAGAAAAACACAATAAGTGTAGCGCTATAAGAATATAAAAGCGTCCAATGTAAAAACATTAAACCAACAGTCCCAAATGTACTTGATGAAGAAGAGTCATCCTTATGAATGAAATGAGGAGTCTTCAGGGAATTAGACACTTCAAGCAGATATGCAAACCATCTGGAGTAGAGACATACACAACACCACCAAAAATGAAAAGGCTTACCAGAATGGATGGACCCAACGGGGCATACGCTTAGTAGGGTCAGATAGGCTTAGGTGGTGAGTGGCTGTAGGTGGCCCGGAGGGGCGATGTTAATGGAGTAGCCCACACGTTGCTGTGTCCCTCAAAACGATGCCAGAATCAAGAGGTATGGAACAAACAACACATTGTTGTATCCCTCAGAGCGGTGTTAGAAACCAAATGATGACGATAGCAAATGGAGAAAAGGAAGGAATGGCCACATAGTGTGACTCCGTATAGAAAATGGAATTTTATTAAAATTTGTTATACACTCACATGTAGATCCGTATAAAAACAGCGCTGTAGAAAAGTGGCGACAGTGGGGTCCTAACCGACGCGTTTCGTCTTCATAGACGTCATCTGGGGGGTTCCCCCCACTGCAGCCACCAAGATATATATAGGGGGTACATCAAACAAACATGTTTATTATCATAATTAAACTAATCGCCGATTCGGCGATTAGTTTAATTATGATAATAAACAGGTTTGTTTGTTCTTTTGGGCTTTTTATGTCATACTTCCCTCTCCTCACTTCCGGTGCCTAAAATGCAATCAATGTGAGCCGTGGAACGCACGCCGGGCGGCCATCTTGCCTCGACACCGTAAGTGACATTTTTTACATCCGTGGAGCTGATTCCCAGGAATTTTGATGTACCCCCTATATATATCTTTGTGGCTGCAGTGGGGGGAACCCCCCAGACGACGTCTATGAAGACAAAATGCGTCTGGTAGGACCCCACTGTCGCCACTTTTATACAGCGCTGTTTTTATACGGATTTACATGTGAGTGTATATCAAATTTTAATAAAATTCCATTTTCTATACGGATTCACACTATGTGGCCATTCCATCCTTTTCTCCATTTGCTATTATCATCATTTGGTTTCTAACACTGCTCTGAGGGGTACAACAACGTGTTGCTTGTTCCATACCTCTTGATTCTGGCATCGTTTTGAGGGACACAGCAACGTGTGGGCTACTCCATTAACATCGCCCCTCCGGGCCACCTACAGCCACTCACCACCTAAGCCTATCTGACCCTACTCGGCGTATGCCCCATTGGGTGCATCCATTCTGGTAAGCCTTTTCATTTTTGGTGGTGTTGTGTATGTCTCTACTCCAGATGGTTTGCATATCTGCTTGAAGTGTCTAGTTCCTGAAGACTCCTCGTTTCATTCATAAGGATGACTCTTCTCCATCAAGTACATTTGGAACTGTTGGTTTAATGTTTTTACATTGGACGCTTTTATATTCTTATAGCGCTACACTTATTGTGTTTTTCTTCGTTTAACTTCTTCTAGCCTGATTTTGTGTTTGGCACTCTTTGCAAGTGCCTCATCAAACTCACTTTTTGAGAAAGCAGTCTTCCATCTCAGGAGCTGATTCCTTGCTCTCTCCATCCAGGTAGGGGTAAGAGGTGTGTTCTTTGGGTAGAACACTTCCAGGGGAATCTCTACATCCTGTTCTCCCATGATGCCACACGGTGAGACTGGAGTAGCTGGACTGACCTGCCGCAGCAGTACTCTGGCAGGTACCATCATAGGCAAGGCTGTTGTGTTGCGAATACTGACCGAGATACGCCCTTACCTTCTCTTCAGCGCTTTAGTTGACAACACTTCAGGGATAACTTCCAGGCCCTTGTCTTCTTTCTGCCTGTCCATCTCAAGAATGATGAAGGGACCGGGCTGTCTCCAACTCAGCTTGATAGAGGCCTTTAAGCAGACTACTGGTACACCTGTGTTAACATGGGGTGCACTCCCTTGCTTGAGCTGTTCTCCTCCTGTGCAAGTGGAGTCAGAAGTCTTCTTACCAAGTCAGTGTTGGTCTCAATAATAAGGTAACTTCTATCAGTCCCTGGAGGGCGAGGGCACACCACTGCCAAGGTGTCGAAAGTTTCAGCCTTTCCTGCCACAATTGGATCAAAGGTAAGCTTGATGGGTATGTATCCATCATAGGGGAAGTTCTGTGTCCCTAAACCCCATATCTCCAGCTCTTCCAGCTTTTTCAAAGGGAGATGTTTGAGATATTTCTCATAAAAGTCTTTGTATAGCAGAGTTACTTGAGCTCCAGTATCCAGTAGGGCTTTCGTGTATATGCCTTCTATCTGAATTGGGACAATCAGGGAGGGTCCCACTAACTTGGGAGGAAATCCATTTGCTTTAGCACATTTACCTTGTTGAGTGGCATGTACCTTCTTGCCTTGCTTACGTGAAGTTCCTTTTCTCTGCTTCGACTTGGCTGTAGCTGATTTAGCCTTATGAGTACAATTTGGTTTGGATTTGACTGCTGTGACCGGGTGCCCATTTGAGTCCTTCACTGGGGCCCTCGGAAGTTTTCCGCCAGCTTTTGATGCTTTGTTTCTGCTTTTGGGCTTGGGCATTCTTGCCTGTGATGTTCAATCCCTCCACAATTGAAACAGGACTTATACTTTTCTGCAACTGTGGGGCTTAACCTATTTTTAGGTGCTTGGATCCCTCTGTATTCTGACAGTTTCTCTCCATCACTTTTATAAGTGTGTTCCAACTGGTAGATCAGGTCGGAAACCTTCTCTGTTCATCCAAACACATCCTGTAGGATGTCCAAGTAGTCCTGAGCCACGCAGTCTTGCTTACTGAGCTTCAAGTTCCTGATAGCCTCTGAAGCATGCCCTTTTAAGTTCTCTGTGATCCTCTGTTTCTTGTGCGCCTCTGGAACATCCTATTCATCTAAGGCTTGGATGGTTTGCTCTAACCACTCCTCGAAGTTGCCTTCCTCTGGGGGTATGGGCTGTCTTCCAGAGAAAATGCTGAGTTTCTTGTATGCATTTCCAGGGTATATGAGGTTTCCCTTCTGGCATTTTTCCACAAAATTTCCTAAGGCTGTAAAGAGGTCTGGTTCAACTGTGGTCAGGCGTGACCGGGAGGGGACTTTTACCTTAACTGATTTCACTTGCGTGGAGCTAGTAGGGCTCTCACCTGGCCTCTCTGGATGTGTCAGACAGAATTTGGTTCTGTCAGATAGTTTCACACCGTTACCTTGTAAATTTTTAGGGACACCCCTCCTCCACTCTAGTAGTGCATAAGTGCGAGAGGTCCCATAGTCTGGTCTCACAGCGATCACCCAGGCCTTCCTATCTGGGGACAATGCCTGTACAACTTATTTTACATGTTTTTCTTCCCAGTCTTCCCCTGGGAGTTCAATTGCACGCTCGTTTCTGAGCGACGCCTTCAGCTTCACACCACTGGACCACAGTAACGGGGTCCATTCTGATGTCAAAAAGGGTGGGTTTGTCTGCAATGTAACAGGAATCCCGGACGAGCCCCCACATGTAGCACTGACCCCTGCAGGAGCTGCTGTATTTTAATTAGGCCTATACTCTGCTTCATTACCCCTTTGATTTCTCTCAGTCCCCCTGACACAGCTGTGGTGTAATAGTGTGCAGTAAAGACTCTAAAGACAGTTTCACAATATACAATGTAATATACCTTTTTATCTTTACCTTTGGTCTCCACTTGATCAATAATGCAAAGGAAAACAACACTCACACAGATCTACTTAAACAAGAACTTTGTTTACTGTATTTGCTTTAAAGTAGAACACTACAATAGTTGTACTGTCAGACCAACGTAGTCTGACAGTCAACTGATTTCAGCTTACAAAGATATCATACAGATGTAAAGTGTTTGAAATAACTTGCTAGTAATGTGCTAAGGAAAATAGGATAAATGGCAGAGTGAACTGATTTCACTATGAGCACTGTCCTATCCTTTGCACGCTTTGTAACTATAAAGAATTCAAAGACTGATTTAATAAAGTATAATACAATATTTAGGGAGCTCCTATTATCTGATATCACAGTAACTTTAATATGGCAATGAAACACAAAGCCTTGTGTTCTATTAGACAGTTCTTCTTTTCTTCTTTCTTCCGCTAGCTATGAATAAAGTGAATTTGTAATCCCATGGTTAATGACTCCCGATAAAAGCAAGCTGGATATTTAATCAAAGTTATGATAAAGCAGTACTGCAGCTATCTCTGATGCCAATGACTCAGTGCCAAGTCTTCGATGAGACACAGGCCTGGGCCTAGTTTTAGCTCAGTCTAATCCTCTTGACTTTGCTTGTGGGACTATGGATCCCAGCAACTCTGTATTGTATAGATGAATGTGTAAAAGTGCATCAAGGAAGCTTTTGGGCAACAGCCCTCTCACCCAACCAGGACAGTGTTGTCAGGAAGTTCCACTCTGGTATACAGGGTCCAGTCTCCGTGCGGCCAGCACCTCCATACTGCTCCGCTCCACACAACGAGAGGCTCCAGAACTCTCAGATGGCTCCGACAGGCTCCTTCCCAGTCTTGCCCCGCCGTCAGCCCAGCTCTCTGGTGTGGCACAGTATTGCTGCTCGGATCGCTCTTCCATGGAGGTAGGCCGTGCTGCACTGGAGACCTCACACAGACCTAAGATGGTTGCGCTGAGCCCTTTTATATTCTTCCCACAATGCAGTTCTGTTCTCCTGATGTTGGGAGTTAATGGCCATTATGGGTAGGTCAAGTTAATGTCCAATGTAAACAAACAAACACTTCCATGTTAACTTCTTGAAAAATGAAAAGTAAAGATGCAGTCCTTTCATATTTTGGCAGATGCTAAGCTATAACATACATTAATTTATATATCAAAAATGTGACCGCTACACACGCATGAGAAAAGTGCAAGCCAGCTGGCCCTACTAATAACGCTCGTCCTTCCGGGATCTTTGAAGTGTGGTGATGTCAGCACGTCACTCCACACAACGCGTTTAGTCACAGATGACGTCGTCCAAGAATAACACTCAACTTTGATCATATAATATTCCTTACTGGGACTTTTATTTTTATGAATAGTTTTTTTCACTAATTGGTTGGTCATATTTTCACTTTATTTCATTGTTCACAATTATTTCCTTTGTGGAATAGCGCAACTTTATTTGTTATTACATATTGAGATGGTATATATCTTACAGCATAGTTGATGCTCTTTTAGGTTATAGGTTCTATAGTGCAGTAATTTTTCCTGGTTTATCTGTCTCTGTGCACGTCTTAATCATTTGCACAGCCATCGGGAATAACTCCTATAATTTGCCTTATATATTTATTTCCTATAAAATATATATTTATCTATATTATAATAAATAAGTGAAAATGTCCAATTTGGGCCCAATTAGCCATTTTCCCTCCCCGGTGTCATGTGACTTGTTAGTGTTACTCGGGTGTGAATGGGGAGCAGGTGTGTTACATTTGGTGTTATCGCTCTCACTCTCTCATACTGGTCACTGGAAGTTCAACATGGCACCTCATGGCAAAGAACTCTCTGAGGATCTGAAAAAAAGAATAGTTGCTCTACATAAAGATGGCCTAGGCTATAAGGAGATTGCCAAGACCCTGAAACTGAGCTGCAGTATGGTGGCCAAGACCATACAGCGGTATAACAGGACAGGTTCCACTCAGAACAGGCCTCGCCATGGTCCACTAAAGAAGTTGAGGTCACGTGCTCAGCATCATATCCAGAGGTTGTCTTTGGGAAATAGACGTATGAGTGCTGCCAGCATTGCTGCAGAGGTTGTAGGGGTGGGGGGTCAGCCTGTCAGTGCTCAGACCATACGTCACACACTGCATCAAATTGGTCTGTATGGCTGTCGTCCCAGAAGGAAGCCTTCCCAGAAGGATTACTAGAACCATGTCCTGTGGTCTGATGAGACCAAGATAAACTTATTTGGTTAAGATGGTGTCAAGCGTGTGTGGCGGCAACTAGGTGAGGAGTACAAAGACAAGTGTGTCTTGTCTACAGTCAAGCATGGTGGTGGGAGTGTCATGGTCTGGGGCTGCATGAGTGCTGCCGGCACTGGGGGGCTACAGTTCATTGAGGGAACCATGAATGCCAACATGTACTGTGACATACTAAAGCAGAGCATGATCCCCTCCCTTCAGAGACTGGGCCGCAGGGCAGTATTCCAACATGATAACCACCCCAAACACACCTCCAAGATGACCACTGCCTTGCTAAAGAATCTGAGGGTAAAGGTGATGGACTGGCCAAGCATGTCTCCAGACCTAAACCCTATTGATCATCTGTGGGACATCCTCAAACAGAAGGTGGAGGAGCGCAAGGTCTCTAACATCCACCAGCTCTGTGATGTCATCATGGAGGAGGGGAAGAGGACTCCAGTGACAACCTGTGAAGCTCTGGTGACCTCCATGTCCAAGAGGGTTAAGGTGGAAAATAATGGTGGCCACACAAAATATTGACACTTTGTGCCCAATTTGGAGATTTTCACTTAGGGGTGTACTGACTTTTGTTGCCAGTGGTTTAGACATTAATGGCTGTGTGTTGAGTTATTTTGAGGGGACAGCAAATTTACACTGTTATACAAGCTGTACACTCACTACTTTACATTGTAGACAAGTGTCATTTCTTCAGTGTTGTCACATGAAAAGATAGAAGAAAAGATTTACAAAAATGTGACTGAGGGGTGTACTCACTTTTGTGAGATACTGTATATATATATATAAGAAAATACTGTCAAAACCCGAAGGCATTCGAGGAGCAAACGTTTTGCTCATTTTTCTTTTTAAATAGTCAGCTGGAGAACTGGATTTTCATTTTTTCTTAAAGTGTTACTAAACCCAGGACTCTGCAGTCACTATATTTGGTCTCCCTAGGACTCTGCAGTCACTATATCTGGTCTCCCTAGGACTCTGCAGTCACTATATTTGGTCTCCCCAGGACTCTGCAGTCACTATATCTGATCTCCCCAGGACTCTGCAGTCACTATATTTGGTCTCCCCAGGACTCTGCAGTCACTATATCTGCTCTCCCCAGGACTCTGCAGTCACTATATCTGCTCTCCCCAGGACTCTGCAGTCACTATATCTGGTCTCCCTAGGACTCTGCAGTCACTATATTTGGTCTCCCCAGGACTCTGCAGTCACTATATTTGGTCTCCCCAGGACTCTGTAGTCACTATATTTGGTCTCCCCAGGACTCTGCAGTCACTATATCTGCTCTCCCCAGGACTCTGCAGTCACTATATCTGGTCTCCCTAGGACTCTGCAGTCACTATATTTGGTCTCCCCAGGACTCTGCAGTCACTATATCTGGTCTCCCCAGGACTCTGCAGTCACTATATCTGATCTCCCCAGGACTCTGCGGTCACTATATCTGATCTCCCCAGGACTCTGCAGTCACTATATTTGGTCTCCCCAGGACTCTGCAGTCACTATATCTGGTCTCCCCAGGACTCTGCAGTCACTATATCTGATCTCCCCAGGACTCTGCAGTCACTATATTTGGTCTCCCCAGGACTCTGCAGTCACTATATCTGGTCTCCCCAGGACTCTGCAGTCACTATATCTGATCTCCCCAGGACTCTGCAGTCACTATATCTGGTCTCCCCAGGACTCTGCGGTCACTATATCTGATCTCCCCAGGACTCTGCGGTCACTATATCTGATCTCCCCAGGACTCTGCGGTCACTATATCTGATCTCCCCAGGACTCTGCAGTCACTATATCTGATCTCCCCAGGACTCTGCAGTCACTATATCTGATCTCCCCAGGACTCTGCAGTCACTATATCTGCTCTCCCCAGGACTCTGCAGTCACTATATCTGCTCTCCCCAGGACTCTGCAGTCACTATATCTGGTCTCCCACAGTACACAGAACATGGAAATCCAATTATTTTAGTAAATATAAACTGCTAAATACCTTTTCTCTTCAGCAATATATAGCAGTCTTGTGACTTCTATCAGTGTCCTGCTGAGCACTGGTTAAAGCTTGTAGGGGGAGTTTTCATTCTCCTCTGACTGTCCTATGAGGCTGCATGACCCTTGACCCTCTGTCTGGACAGTGCTGCTGATCACATGCTCCCTCCCCAAAGGAAAAAACAGCTCTCTAGCAATACACATCAAACTAAGCATGTGCAGAGTGCCTCCAAGGCTCTGCACTATCAGGAGATGGATTGGGGACAGTGGAAGAAGGGGAGGATCAGAGAAGACGGGATCACACAGTCTTTTTATACAATGCAGAGGATTAAACCCTCAGGTTCCACAGTGAGTATAACAAGCATGCTTTACTGTGTAACAGACTGATTTTACTGTTGTGGGTTTAGTAACACTTTACATTTGTTTTAAAATAACTTATAAATACAATTATTAAAATAAAAATGATGATTTAGATATTTAGATAATCCCACCAATAGAATGCATCTGTCCCTCATTGATATGTTATAGTTATAATAGTCATAGTGCTGAGGGTATGTAATGGTTAAGAAGAGATAAACAGCCTCCAGTCCTGAAGTGGTGAAGTACGATGGTATAATGGAAAATTCTAAGAAATTGTTCACATGGGTTGCTCCGTGCTTTAGATGTCGGCATTAAAATAAAACTCACCACATTTATGCAAAGTCAATCATGAGACGGATCTCTGAAGACTATTTCCATAATTCCAACCTCAAATGTATCATTCTGTCTGCTATCACTGGACGTGTCCCGTCATCTCTTTCCGGAGATCACACCAAATCTCAACATGTTGTCTCTGGACTCTATATCTATTTTAGTCTCTTCAGTCTTGGGACTCGCCTTGGCAATCCCTTCTTACACTTGTATTGTGATGGGTAACCTGGACATCATCAGAAAGAAAGGGAAGTTGAGTCCCACCGATGTGATCTTTCTGGCTAAGGGGATTGTGAATATTCTCCTCCAGTGTGTGCTGAGTATAGAGGGAATGTTCTTTGTCTTTTCTCAGGAAATCTTTTTTACTAGACAAGTATTTGTGTTTATGAACACATCAATTTACTTCCTAACATATTACAATTTCTGGTTGACCTTCTGGCTCTCCACTCATTCATTTTAAAAAGTCAGCTGGAGAACTGGATTTTCATTTTTTCTTAAAAGTGTTACTAAACCCAGGACTCTGCAGTCACTATATCTGGTCTCCCCAGGACTCTGCAGTCACTATATCTGGTCTCCCCAGGACTCTGCAGTCACTATATCTGGTCTCCCCAGGACTCTGTGGGATTTAGTAACACTTGAAATTTGTTTTAAAATAACTTATAAATACAATTATTAAAATAAAAATGATGATTTAGATATTTAGATATTAGATAATCCCACCAATAGAATGCATCTGTCCCTCATTGATATTTTATAGTTATAATAGTCATAGTGCTGAGGGTACGTAATGGTTAAGAAGAGACAAACAATATAATGAAAAATTCTAGGAAATTGTTTACATGGGTTGCTCCGTACTTTAGATGTCGGCATTAAAATAAAACTCACCACATTTATGCAAAGTCAATCATGAGATGGATCTCTGAAGACTATTTCCATAATTTCAACCTTGAATGTATCATTCTGTCTGCTATCACTGGACGTGTCCCGTCATCTCTGTCCGGAGATCACACCAAATCTCAACATGATGTCTCTGGACTCTGTATCTATTGTAGTCTGTTCAATCTTGGGACTCAGCTTGGCAATTCCTTCTAACACTTGTATTGTGATGGGTAACCTGGACATCTTCAGAAAGAAAGGGAAGTTGAGTCCCACCGATGTGATCTTTCTGGCTAAAGGAATTGTGAATATTCTTCTCCAGTGTGTGCTGAGTATGGAGGGAATGATCTTTGTCTTTTCTCAGGAAATCCTATTAATTAGACAAGTATTTGTGTTTATAAACACATCAGTTTACTTCCTAACATATTACAGTTTCTGGTTGACCTTCTGGCTCTCGTCTCATTACTGTACCAGCATCACCAATCTCAGCTATGGGTTCTTCATCTGGTTAAAGAGAATTGTGTCAAATTTCCTGAGTCAACTTCTATTCCTGACAGCACTTGGTGTGTTCATTGTGAGTGCCCCGGGCTTCTGGATTGTGTATGAAGAAAGTCCTTTCCAGTCTTCTGAGAACAGTACAGAAGCCTCTGTTATTGGGTTCCATAAATTGTTTTCCTATTTTGTGCCTGCAAACACCCTAGGCTGCATTCTGCCATTCTGCCTTAGTCTTCTGTGCCTAGTCCTCACTTTCAACTTTCTGCTCAGACACGTTTGGAGGGTGAAGAATAACGACTCTGGATCAACATGTCCAAATCTTCAGGCTCATGTCACTGCACTGAGGACAATCTTCTTCTTACTTCTCATTTTCACCTTATTCTGCATGTCTCGAGCGCTTATATTTCTTCAAAATTCATTACTGTCAATAGTCAGTTTGTGCTTACAACTGTTGTCTCCATCGGTTGAGGCTGCCATCATCTTCCAGGCCAGCAACAAGCTGAGATGGATCATTCTGAGAAGATTCTGGAGAAAAAGCAGGAGGAACACAGAGACTTAAAATGTAGAGGCCTTCAACGCTAATGTCTAAATATTAACAATAACCTCTATGAATAGAAATGTGTGTGGTAGCGATCATCTTAAAGTGTCAGATGGAGTGTAGAAGGGTGATATCCCCCAACATGTTTAAAATATTTGCGTGAGTGTGTGTTTGTGACTGGTCCTGCCTTGTTGGTTCTGTTCCATCTCTTTGGAAATCTATCAGGCAATGGGGGTTGATTTACTAAAACTGAAGAGTGCAAAATCTTGTGTAGCTCTGCACATAAACCAGTTTTTTTTTGTTAGTCAAAGCTTAATTTAAAAAACTTGAAATTAGAAGCTGATTGGCTAACATGCAGCAAATTTTGCACTCTCCAGTTTTAGTAAATCAGCCCCACGGTCTTACTGATATTTCTGCTGTTCATCATCTACAATGTTTCAGTATCTTGAGATCGTGTCTTCATCTAATGACTTCATTGTTCAGTGTTCCCCTGAAATGTCCTTCTAGTTATATGGTTTTCATAGTTCAATCATCTACCATACATCACACATACACACTTTTTTGTCCATTTTTTTTTGTCAGAAGCCTCCAAACATTTTCTAACTGGGGGATCTATTGAGGGGATTGAGCTGAAAACATTAAAACTCTGGACTATGACTTCTGAAGGATCAGTGATTGCCATCTATTTCATTCTGTTGGTCTTTTTTGCTTTTCTATGAAATGAATCAGTAAGGTGTAAGAGGAACGAGAGTGCCACAACAGTTTGAATAGTCTAGTAAATATGTTTAAGTGACCCAGAAATGCCAACGTGTTTTGAGGAACATATTATTAGTAGTAAGTGTATCAGCATTCTGGACTAGGGTTGTAAGAAGGAGATAAAACTTCCAGATGAACTGTCTCTTAGTTGGGTACCCGGTCATTGACTGGGAAGTTTGTTCTCCTTCTTACAACCCTAGTCCAGAACGCTGATACACTTACTACCATAACACAAGCCCCGACAAAGGGAAGATTGTTGCGCTCCAGAAACACATTGGGGTTTTCTATGTTGAATAAACTATTTTATTGAACTGTTCAAACTGTTGTGGTGCTCTCAATGTTCCTCCTCCTTATTGCTAAGTCTAGAGATCCCTGGGGGTACCCCAACTGATGAAGAACAGCCTCTAATGACCCCATCTATGTCCACAGATCATATAACACATTTGCTTCAGAAGTCCTGGCTACTGGCTATATGCAAGGGACATATACACTCTATTACCAAAAGTATTGGGACACCTGCCTTTACGGGCACAGGAATTTTAATGACATCCCAGTCTTAGTCTGGAGGATTCTATATTGAGTTGGCTCTGCCCTTTGCAGCTATAACAGCTTCAACTCTTCTGGGAAGGCTGTCCACAAGGTTTAAGAGTGTGTCTATGGGAATGTTCGACCATTCTTCCAGAAGCACATTTGTTAGGTCAGGCACTGATGTTAAATGAGAAACCGTGGCTCGCAGCCTGCGCTCTAATTCATCCCAAAGGTGTTCTATCGGGTTGAGGTCAGGACTCTGTGCAGACCAGTCACGTTCCTCCACCCCAAACTCGCTCATCCATGTCTTTATGGGACTGCTACATACTCAAGCTGCCTATTTGCCTAACTTTAACCCGTGTTCCAGAAAGCTCTACTAGTTTCTAGAAGGAGAAGTCCACGTGAACTTTAACAGCACCAGAACACAAGAGCAGCCCTAACTAATGCATTGCAGCATTCTGTTAAGCAGATCCGCTGAAGATAGATTTGCCTCTAGCCCCACCGTTAGGCGGAAAAGCAAATTACACTAGTCTAACTGTTTACATCCTAGCACCTAAACTAGAAGGGTGCTACACCAGCATATACTGCATTCACATATTTCATTATTCACGATGTTAGGCCTTATCTGTACTTTCTCTAGTTCCCCCGATATCCTTTTTGAGAACTGAAGCCCAAAACTGAACTGCAAATTCCAGTTGAGGTCTTACTAATGATTTGTAAACGGGCAAAATTATATCTCTTGTAGCTTGGCATTGCATGCTATTATTAAGCTTATGATCTACCAGAAAATCCAGATCCTTCTAAACCACTGACTGCCCCAGATGTACCCCCCTAGTATGTAAAGTGCATATTCTTAGCCCCCAAGTGCATAACTTCACATTTATCAACATTAAACCTCATCTGCCACGTACAGTAGTTGCCCAATTAGACAGTAGGGATAAGCCCGATGTTCAAGCCAAACGTAAGTTCGACTCGAACATCGGGTGTTCGCCTGTTCTCCGAATAGCGAACAATTTGGGGTCCTCGCACCAAATTAGAAAGCCAAAGGCTTATATGCAAGTTATTGTCATAATAAGTGTTTGGGGACCTAGGTCCTGCCCCAGGGGACATGTATCAATGCGAAAAAAGTTTTAAAAATGGCGTTTTTTTTTTTTTTGGGAGCAGTGATTTTAATAATTCTTAAAGTGAAATATTCCTTAAAATTTCATACCTGGGGGGTGACTATAGTATTCCTGTAAAGTGACACAATTTTCCCATGTTTATAACAGTCCGAGAGCAAAATTAAATTTCTAAAGGAAAAAAAGTCATTTCAAAAGTACTCGTGGCTATAATTAATTTTCGGGTCCCGGCAATACAGATAAAAGTCATTGAAAAAAATGGCATGGGATCCCCCAGTCCATTACCAGACCCATTGGGTCTGGTATAAATATTAAGGGGAACCCCGAACCAAAATTTTTTAAAAATGGCGTGGGGGTCCCCCAAAAATCCATACCAGAGCCTTATCCAAGCATGCAACCTGGCAGGCCGCAGGAAAAGAGGGGGGATGAGAGAGTGCCCCCCCTCCAGAACCGTACCAGGCCACATGCCCTCAACATTGGGAGGGTGTTTGGGGTAATGGCCCCCCAAAGCACCTTGTCCCCATGTTGACGGGACAAGGGCCTCATCCCCACAACCCTTGCCCCCGTCCCCCGTCAAGGGGACCCCCAGATCCTGGCCCCCCCATTTGAAATGGTAACGGGTACATTGTACCCGTACCATCTCACAAAAAAGTGTCAAAATGTTAAAAAAAACAAGACATTCCTTGGGACAAGTCCTTTATTAAAAAATAAAAAAATAAAAATGTCCCACAAAGTCAATTCATCTTCTTCCATGGCTCCGGCGATGGACCACAAAATAAAATAAAAAGATCCGCCTCCATGAGAGGCACCCACCGTATGACGCTTCAGCGTCGATGACAGTTCTTTTATAAGTGAAGGTGGGGCCACGTGGTGATGTACCCAGATGACCCTGCCCCCCTCTGACGCACGGGGACTTCCCATTGGCTTCCCCATGGTGTCAGAGGTGGTGGGGCCACCCGTTTACATACCCGGCTGGCCCCGCCCCCCTCTGACACCACAGGGAAGCCATTGGGAAGTCCCCATGCATCAGAGGAGGCAGGGTCACCTGGGCACGTCACCATGGGGCTCTGTCCTCAGTTATAAAAGAACTGTCATCAGCGTTGAAGCGTCATATGGCAGCTACCTCCCATGGAGGCGGATCTTCTTTATTTTATTTTTCGATCCATCGGCAGAGCCATAGAAGAAGATGAATTGACTTTGTGGGACATTTTTATTTTTTAATAAAGGACTTGTCCCAAGGTGTGTCTTGTTTTTTTTTTAACATTTTGAAACTTTTTTTGTGAAATAGTACGGGTACAATGTACCCGTTACCATTTCAAACAGAGGGGGGGCTGGGATCTGGGGGTCCCTTTGTTAAAGAGGGCTTCCAGATTCCGATAAGCCCCCTGCCCACAGACCCCCACAAGCACCGAGCAAGGGTTGTGGGGATGAGGCCCTTGTCCCCATCAACATGGTTACAAGGTGCTTTGGGGGGCTACCCAAAGCACCTTTCCCATGTTGAGGGCATGTGGCCTGGTACGGTTCAGGAGGGGGGCGCTCTCTTGTCCTTCCCTCTTCTCCTGTGGCCTGCCAGGTTGCATTTTCGGATAAGGGTCTGGTATGGATTTTTGGGGGGAC
Organism: Aquarana catesbeiana; assembly: GCF_042186555.1. Taxonomy (NCBI): domain Eukaryota; kingdom Metazoa; phylum Chordata; class Amphibia; order Anura; family Ranidae; genus Aquarana; species Aquarana catesbeiana. The sequence continues at coordinate 5,455,042 of NC_133329.1, read as the reverse complement.
CCCCACTCCATTTTTTTAAAATTTTGGAGCAGGGTTCCCCTTAAAATCCATACCAGACCTGAAGGGTCTGGTGTGGATTTAGAGGGGGACCCCTACTTCATTTTTTTTTTTTAATCAGCACAGGGTTCCCCTTAATGTCCATACCAGACCTGAAGGGCCTGGTATGGAATTTGGGGCGACCCCCACACAATTTTTAAAAAAAATTTTGGTTTGGGGTTCCCCTTAATATTCATACCAGACCCAAAGGGCCTGGTAATGGACTGTAGGGGGATCCCATGTCGTTTTTATCAATGAGTTTTATCTGTATATCATTATAGCCGCGAGTACTTTTTTAAATGACTTTTTTCCTTTAGAAATGTCATTTTGCTCTCGGACTGTTCTAAACACGGGAAACATGCGCCCCTTTACAGGCATACTATAGACACCCCCAGGTACAAAATTTAAAAGAATATTTCACTTTTATTGTTTCACTTTAAGCATTATTAAAATCACTGCTCTGGAAAAATGTCAGTTTTTCAAACTTTTTTTTGCATTGATCCATGTCCCCTGGGGCAGAACCCGGGTCCCCAAACACTTTTTATGACAATAACTTGCATATTAACCCTTAAAATTAGCACTTTTGATTTTTCATGTTCGTGTCCCATAGACTTTAACGGTGTTTGCGTGTTCGAACAAATTTTTTGCCTGTTCGCATGTTCTGCTGCAAACCGAACCGGGGAGTGTTCGGCTCATCCCTATTAAACAGTGCATTGAGGTCAGCCTGTATGTTGAAGACATCCTGTAAGGACATTTTTCTACTCCATAGCTTGGTGTCATCTGCAAAGACTGAAATTCCAGGCCCTATATCATCTATAAAATTATTAAAAAGTAAGGGTCCCAATAATAAATCTTGGGGTACCCCACTAATAACACTGAACCTTGGGATACATCACTGCTAAAACTGATCCTTGGGGTACCTGAATAATAGCACTGACTCTTGGGGTACACCACTGATAACACTGAACCTTGGGGTACATCACTGCTAACACTGAACCTTGGGGTACCTGAATAATAGCACTGACTCTTGGGGTACACCACTGATAACACTGAACCTTGGGCTGCCCCACTGATAACACTAGACCTTGGGGTACATCACTGATAACACTAAACTTTGGGGTACCCGACTAATAGCACTGACCCTGGGGGTAGACCACTGATAACACTGAACCTTGGGGTACACTATTGATAACACTGAAACTTGGGCTGTCCCACTAATAACACTGAACCTTGGGGTACACCACTAATAACACTGAACCTTGGGGTACACCATTGATAACCTTAGACCATTCAGAGTAAGAATCATTAACAACTAATCTCTGAATTCTGTCTTTTAGCCAGTTTTCTATCCATTTACAAACTGATTTTTCCAAGCCTGTAGACTTTATATTACCCATGAGCCATGTGTGGGGAACTGTGTCAAACGCTTTCCCAAAATCCAGGTATACCACATCCACAGCCACCCCTCTGTCCAAGTATACCACGTCCACAGCCAAGCCTCTGTCCAAGGTTGGGAGCATAAAATTGTCCAAAATGTCTTGGTATGCTGACACCTAAAGAGTTCCCTTCACTGAAGATAAGGGGCCAAGCCCAACCCCTAACAGAGAACCCCACATCATAATCCCCCCCTCCATCAAACTTTACACTTGGCACAATGCAATCAGTCAAGTGCCATTCTCCTGGCAACCACCAAACCCAGACACGTCCATTGGATTGCCAGAACACGCCTCCACTTCTCTCGTTTCCAGTGCCTGACCTCACAAATGCTCTTCTGGAAGATTGCCTGGAGACATTTTCGCAGCAAATCTTTTACTCTTTTTTCTTTTTAAATAATAGTCTGGAGAACTGGATTTAAAATTTTACATTTGTTTATAAAAAAACTTAAAAAATAAAGTTTAAAATAAAATATTAAAAAAGAATTGTTTTTATTAGATAATTTCACCAAGTGAAAACGTTGTCTGTCCCTCATTGATATTTCAAATTTAAAGTCATAATAGTCATCATAATAGTCATAGTACTGAGTGTATATAATAATCATAGTACTGAGTGTATATAATAGTCATAGTACTGAGTGTATATAATAATCATAGTACTGAGTGTATATAATAGTCATAGTACTGAGTGTATATAATAATCATAGTACTGAGTGTATATAATAATCATAGTACTGAGTGTATATAATAATCATAGTACTGAGTGTACATAATAGTCATAGTACTGAGTGTATATAATAGTCATAGTACTGAGTGTATATAATAGTCATAGTGCTGAGTGTATATAATAATCATAGTACTGAGTGTATATAATAATCATAGTACTGAGTGTATATAATAGTCATAGTACTGAGTGTATATAATAGTCATAGTACTGAGTGTATATAATATTCATAGTACTGAGTGTATATAATAATCATAGTGCTGAGTGTATATAATAATCATAGTGCTGAGTGTATATAATAATCATAGTGCTGAGTGTATATAATAATCATAGTACTGAGTGTATATAATAATCATAGTACTGAGTGTATATAATAATCATAGTGCTGAGTGTATATAATAATCATAGTACTGAGTGTATATAATAATCATAGTGCTGAGTGTATATAATAGTCATAGTACTGAGTGTATATAATAATCATAGTACTGAGTGTATATAATAGTCATAGTGCTGAGTGTATATAATAATCATAGTACTGAGTGTATATAATAGTCATAGTACTGAGTGTATATAATAGTCATAGTACTGAGTGTATATAATAATCATAGTACAGAGTGTATATAATAATCATAGTACTGAGTGTATATAATAATCATAGTACTGAGTGTATATAATAATCATAGTACTGAGTGTATATAATAATCATAGTGCTGAGTGTATATAATAATCATAGTACTGAGTGTATATAATAATCATAGTGCTGAGTGTATATAATAGTCATAGTACTGAGTGTATATAATAATCATAGTACTGAGTGTATATAATAATCATAGTGCTGAGTGTATATAATAGTCATAGTACTGAGTGTATATAATAATCATAGTACTGAGTGTATATAATAATCATAGTACTGAGTGTATATAATAATCATAGTGCTGAGTGTATATAATAGTCATAGTACTGAGTGTATATAATAGTCATAGTACTGAGTGTATATAATAATCATAGTACTGAGTGTATATAATAGTCATAGTACTGAGTGTATATAATAATCATAGTACTGAGAGTATATAATAATCATAGTACTGAGTGTATATAATAATCATAGTACTGAGTAGGGATGAGCTTCGAGTTCGAGTCGATCTCATGTTTGACTCGAACATTGGCTGTTCGCAAGTTCGCCGAACAGCGAACAATTTGGGGTGTTCGTGGCAAATTCGAATGCTGCGGAACACCCTTTAAAAGTCTATGGGAGAAATCAAAAGTGCTAATTTTAAAGGCTTATATGCAAGTTATTGTCATAACAAGTATTTGGGGACCCGGGTCCTGCCCCAGGGGACATGGATCAATGCAAAAAAAAATTTAAAAACGGCCATTTTTTCAGGAGCAGTGATTTTAATAATGCTTAAAGTCAAACAATAAAAGTGTAATATCCCTTTAAATTTCGTACCTGGGGGGTGTCTATAGTATGCCTGTAAAGGGGCGCATGTTTCCCGTGTTTAGAACAGTCTGACAGCAAAATGACATTTCAAAGGAGAAAAAGTCATTTAAAACTACTCACAGCTATTAATGAATTGTCGGTCCGACAATACACATAAAAGTTCATTGATAAAAACGGCATGGGAATTCCCCACAGGGGAACCCCGAACCAAAATTTAAAAAAAAAAATGACGTAGGAGTCCCCCTAAATTCCATACCAGGCCCTTCAGGTCTGGTATGGATATTAAGGGGAACCCCGCCCCCCCCCAAAAAAACGGTGTGGGATCCCCCCAAAAATCCATACCAGACCCTTAACCGAGCACGCAACCTGGCAGGCCGCAGGAAAAGAGGGGGGACGAGAGTGCACCCCCCCTCCTGAACCGTACCAGGCCACATGCCCTCAACATTGGGAGGGTGCTTTGGGGTAGCCCCCCAAAACACCTTGTCCCCATGTTGATGAGGACAAGGGCCTCATCCCCACAACCCTGGCCGGTGGTTGTGGGGGTCTGCGGGTGGGGGGCTTATCGGATCCTGGAAGCCCCCTTTAACAAGGGGACCCCCAGATCCCGCCCCCCCCGTGTGAAATGGTAAGGGGGTACTTACCCCTACCATTTCACTAAAAAACTGTCAAAAATGTTAAAAATGACAAGAGACAGTTTTTGACAATTCCTTTATTTAAATGCTTCTTCTTTCTTCCATCTTCCTTCATCTTCTTCTTCTTCTGGTTCTTCTGGTTCTTCCTCCGGCGTTCTCGTCCAGCATCTCCTCCGCCGCGTCTTCTATCTTCTTCTTCTTGGGCCGCTCTACACCCATGGCATGGGGGGAGGCTCCCGCTCTTCTCTTCATCTTCTTCTCTTCTTCCTTCTTCTCTTCTTCTCTTCTTCATTTTCTTCTCTGGGCCGCTCCGCATCCATGCTGGCATGGAGGGAGGCCCCCGCTGTGTGAGGGCGTCTCCTCGTCTGACGGTTCTTAAATAACGGGGAGCGGGGCCACCTGGCGCCCCCTCTGACGCATGGGACATGACGGGACTTCCCTGTGATGTCACAGGGAAGTCCTGTCAAGTCACCATGCGTCAGAGGGGGCGGAGTCACCGGGTGGCCCTGACCCCCGTTACTTAAGAACCGTCAGACGAGGAGACGCCGTCACACAGTGGGAGCCTCCCTCTATGCCAGCATGGGTGCGGAGCGGTCCGGAGAAGAAGATGAAGAAGAGAAGAAGAGAAGAAAAGAAGAAGAGAAGAAGATGAAGAAAATGAAGAGAAAAGCGGAAGCCACCCCCCATGCCATGGGAGGAAGAACCAGAAGAGCCAGAAGAACCAGAAGAACCAGAAGAAGAAGATGAAGGAAGATAGAAGAAAGAAGAAAGAAGAAGCATTTAAATAAAGGAATTGTCAAAAACTGTCTCTTGTCATTTTTAACATTTTTGACAGTTTTTTAGTGAAATGGTAGGGGTAAGTACCCCCTTACCATTTCACATGGGGGGGCGGGATCTGGGGTCCCCTTGTTAAAGGGGGCTTCCAGATTCCGATAAGCCCCCCGCCCGCAGACCCCCACAACCACCAACCAGATTTGTGGGGATGAGGCCCTTGTCCTCATCAACATGGGGACAAGGTGTTTTGGGGGGCTACCCCAAAGCACCCTCCCAATGTTGAGGGCATGTGGCCTGGTACGGTTCAGGAGGGGGGGCGCACTCTTGTCCCCCCTCTTTTCCTGCGGCCTGCCAGGTTGCGTGCTCGGATAAGGGTCTGGTATGGATTCTTGGGGGGACCCCATGCCGTTTTTTTTTTTTTTTGGCGTGGGGTTCCCCTTAAAATCCATACCAGACCTGAAGGGTCTGGTATGGAATTTAAGGGGAACCCCACGTCATTTTTTTTTAAATTTTGGCCGGGGTTCCCCTTAATATCCATACCAGACCTGAAGGGCCTGGTATGTAATTTAGGGGGAACCCCACCCTATTTTTTTTTTTAAATTTTGGTAAAAAAGATTTAAAAACGGCCGTTTTTTCAGGAGCAGTGATTTTAATAATGCTTAAAGTGAAACAATAAAAGTGTAATATCCCTTTAAATTTTGTAGCTGGGGGGTGTCTATAGTATGCCTGTAAAGTGGTGCATGTTTCCCATGTTTAGAACAGTCTGACAGCAAAATGACATTTCAAAGGAAAAAAAGTCCTTTAACAATTCTCAGCTATAATGAATTGTCGGTCTGACAATACACATAAAAGTTCATTGATAAAAACGGCATGGGATTTCCCCACAGGGGAACCCCAAACCAAAATTAAAAAAAAAAATGGGGTGGGGTTCCCCCTAAATTACATACCAGGCCCTTCAGGTCTGGTATGGATATTAAGGGGAACGCCAAAATTAGAAAAAAAAAAGGCGTGGGGGTCCCCCTCAAAATCCATACCAGACCCTTATCCGAGCATGCAACCTGGCAGGCTGCAGGAAAAGGGGGGATGAGAGAGCTCCCCCCCCCTCCTGAACCGTACCAGGCCACATGCCCTCAACATTGGGAGTGTTTTTGGGGTAGTGGCCCCCAAAGCACCTTTTCCCCATGTTGATGAGGACAAGGGCCTCATTCCCACAACCCTTGGCCGGTGGTTGTGGGGGTCTGCGGGCGGGGGGCTTATCGGAATCTGGAAGCCCCCTTTAACAAGGGGACCCTCAGATCCCACCCCCCCTGTGTGAATTGGTAATGGGGTACAAAAGTATCCCTACCATTTCACAAAAAAAGTGTCAAAAATGTTAAAAATGACAAGAGACAGTTTTTGACAATTCCTTTATTTAAAGTCTTCTTCTTTCCAACTTCTTTCTTCTATCTTCTATCTTCCTTCGGTTTCTTCCTCCATCTTCTTCTTCCTCTGGTTCTTCCTCCGATCCTCTGCCTCTTGCTCCGGTGTTCTCGTCCAGCATCTTCCTTTGCGGCGTCTTCTTCCCTTCTTCGTTCTCGGGCCGCTCCACAGCCATAATGGGAGGCTCCTGCTGTGTGACGCTTCTCGTCTTCTGACACTTCTTAAATAACGGAGGGCGGGGCCACTCGGTGACCCCACCCCCTCTGACGTCATGGGGAATCCCATAGGGAAGTTCACGTCAAGTCCCCGTGTGTCAGAGGGGGTGACCCCAGAGGGGTGACCCCAAAGCACCCTCCCAATGTTGAGGGCATGTGGCCTGGTACGGTTCAGGAGGGGGGCGCTCTCTCATCCCCCCTCCTTTCCTGCGGCCTGCCAGGTTGCATGCTCGGATAAGGGTTTGGTATTGATTTTTGGGGGGGACCCCACGCCATTTTTTTATATTTTGGCGCGGGGTTTGGCGCCATTTTTTAAAAAAACTTTGGTTCGGGGTTCCCCTGTGGGGAAATCCCATTTAAAGGAATATTACACTTTTATTGTTTCACCTTAAGCATTATTAATATCACTGCTCCCAAAAAAAACATGTTTTTAAAACTTTTTTTTGCATTGATACATGTTCCCTGGGGCAGGACCCGGGTCCCCAAACACTTTTTATGACAATAACTTGCATATGAGTCTTTAAAATTGGCACTTTTGATTATTCGTGTTCGAGTCCCATAGACTTTAACAGTGTTCGCGTACTCGAACAAATTTTTTGCCTGTTCGCATGTTCTGGTGCGAACCGAACCGGGGGGTGTTCTGCTCATCCCTAGTGGTGGTGGTGGTGCTGGTGCCACAACACTGTAAGTCCTCATAGTTGCTCTTGGTGGGTGCTGGAACGGGCCCTGTGAAATATTAGATCAAGAATTGTAATTACATGTCCCTGTTGAACAGGGACAGAAAAATTGGGCCTTAGGCACTGGTGCCACAACACTGCAACCCCTCACAGATACTCTAGCTGAAGCGCAGGAACAAGCTCTGCTGCAAAGACTTGCATCAAAAATTGTAATTACACGCCCCTGTTAAACAGGGGCTAAAAAATTGGGCCTTTGCCACTGCGGGCGACTCCCAGAAACAAAAATATTCTTACAAGCTATCAGCATGATCATTGAGGAGGAAGAGGATAGTCACTCAGCATAACAGGATAGTCACTCAGCATAGGCAGTCTTGAAGGGATCTCACATTTAAAAAAAAATGTATTCGGTTACATCAGCATCAGGTGCTTGGTATCTGGTGGTGATCCAAGACTCATTCATTTTTATGAAGGTCAGTCGATCAACCGAGTCGGTGGACAGGCGCACCCTGTGATCGGTTACAAAGCCTCCAGCAGCACTGAATGTGCGTTCCGAAAGAACGCTGGATGCAGGACAGGCCAGTAGCTCAATTGCATACTGTGCAAGCTCTCGCCAGTGATCCATCCTCAAGACCCAGTAACCCAGAGGATTTTCCGTGGGAAAGATGTCCAAGTCAGATCTTGACCTAGGTATTCCTGCACCATGTAAAACAGATGCTGGCAATGGTTGCTGGAACCGATCATACTTTGGGGCTGTGGACTAAAAATTAGTCTGAACGCATCAGTCAGATGGCCACCTTCTCCACCGCTCCTTCTTTGACTGACTGAAGCCTCGGCAACACGTTGTCCAGGAACAGGAGTTTGTAACCTCCCAGTCTCTGGGAACGCATTGCACAGACTTTTCTGCAGGGACTCCCGAAGATGTTTTATCTTCTGCTCCCTCTGCGATGGCAAGATAAGCCAGGTGCAACTGTGCAGGGTACACAGTACAGTGACTGGAAATACTTCAAGAGGCTACACAAGCACCTGGCTTCAGGTAGCTATACTGTAGGTGCAACTGTGCAGGGTACACAGTACAGTAACTGGAAATACTTCAAGAGGCTACACAAGCACCTGGCTTCAGGTAGCTATACTGTAGGTGCAACTGTGCAGGGTACACAGTACAGTAACTGGAAATACTTCAAGAGGCTACACAAGCACCTGGCTTCAGGTAGCTATACTGTAGGTGCAACTGTGCAGGGTACATAGTACAGTAACTGTAAATACTGTAAAAACACCTGCCTGCCTGTCAGTATAGCAAGAAGAGAAGAACAGGATCTAGCTAAACTGAATACAGTGTATATATATATATATATTGTCACGGAACGTCCCACACTCCACTTGAGTGCTTCCGTCATATACCACTTCCTCCCAGTCTGTATACAGATATCAGATATTCCAACCTCTCTGACCACAAAACAAGGCGACACTTGCTTGTTGCTAACATGAACTCACTTTATCTAGAATCAAAATTACATAGTTACATAGTTACATAGTTAGTAAGGTTGAATAAAGACACCAGTCCATCCAGTTCAACCTGAGTGAGTGTGTGTCTACAACCCTGACCCTTGTTCCTAACCCTGTACATCGCACACTCACATCAGTCCCTACCCTCAATCAAAGGTCCCCATTCATATACTAGGGCCAATTTTGGACAGAAGCCAATTAACCTACCAGCATGTCTTTGGAGTGTGGGAGGAAACCGGAGTACCCGGAGGAAACCCACGCAGGCACAGGGAGAACATGCAAACTCCAGGCAGGTAGTGTCGTGGTTGGGATTCGAACCAGCAACCCTTTTTACTGCTAGGCGAGAGTGCTAACCACTGCACCACTGTGCCGCCCTTAAATTAAAAGACTTTATATGCCGTTGGAACCTCCTCTAACAATACAACTGTAACCGAATTAACCTAATTAACATGAGCTAATTAACTAATCCTTTATACAGCCTAGGTGACTGAGACATGACCTATTGCCCAGACTGAGTTAATTATCACAGGACATTTTCTCACAATAGCAGCAGAGTCGTCCCGTCTCCTACATTGTATAGAGGACAATGTGATCAGCTCATTCAATTAACATAAACACAGGTAGTTGGAGTTGATGACACCAGCATCTCCTCACAGGATGTGTCCCAACAGTATGAATCAGTCTTATCAGCAGGGGGCTGCTGGAGAAATCCCCCCTCCCTCTTCAGGGACACAAATCCACAGCAAGGAGTCCCCAACAGAATCAAACAACATACAATATATACATATATACACGACTGAGTCTGATTAGTACAGTTTAGACTGGATTTCTAAATCACCTCACAAAGAGTATTGTTCCATTGAAAATCCAGGGCCCATAATCAAAAGGCAGTCCCTGTCCCAGCTAGGTCTATCATATATATATATATATATATATATATATATATATATATATATATATATATATATATATATATATATATATATATATATATATATATATATATATATATATATATATATATATATATATATATATATATATATATATATATATATATACACACAACACCTGGGATGCATTTATATATACACAATACACTGCAAGTGCAGCTAACTGACTCAATATGCCCACTCTATCTAACTTAAATCAAATGACACTGTCTCTCTGTCTATCTCTCTCCAGTAGGGATGAGCTTCGTGTTCGAGTCGAACCCATGTTCGACTCGAACATCGGCTGTTCGATCGTTCGCCGAATTGCGAACGTTATGGGCCGTTCGCGCTAAGTTCGTGTGGCGCGTCACGGCCCATAATTCACTGCGGCATCGCAGTGCATTGCTGGCTGATGATTGGCCAAGCATGCACTATGACCCGCATGCTTGGCCAATCACAGCGCCGTCAGTAGAGAGAGCTGTAATTGGCCAAAGCCAGGGTGGCTTGGGCCAATTATGGCTCAGGGGATTTAGTACACACCCCACACTATATAAGGCCGCCTGCACGGCGGCCCTGTGTAGTGTGTGTTCCGGTGTGCTGAGAGATAGAGAGAGAGAGAGAGAGTGTCATTTGATTTGAGTTAGATAGATTAGGCAGAACAGTCAGTCAGTTAGCTGCACTTACAGTGTATTGTGTATATATATGCATCCCAGGTGTTGCATATATATATATATACACTGTATTCAGTTTAGCTAGATCCGTTCCTGTTATCTTCTATCTAGACTATTTACATTTAATGCAGTGCGTCCTGCTCACAGTGTTCAGCTAGATCCGTTCCTGCTATTTACATTTAGTGCAGTGCGTCCTGCTCACAGTGTTCAGCTAGATCCATTCCTGTTATCTTCTAGACTATTTACATTTAGTGCAGTGCGTCCTGCTCACAGTGTTCAGCTAGATCCGTTCCTGCAATTTACATTTAGTGCAGTGCGTCCTGCTCACAGTGTTCAGCTAGATCCGTTCCTGCTATTTACATTTAGTGCAGTGCGTCCTGCTCACAGTGTTCAGCTAGATCCGTTCCTGCTATTTACATTTAGTGCAGTGCGTCCTGCTCACAGTGTTCAGCTAGATCCGTTCCTGCTATTTACATTTAGTGCAGTGCGTCCTGCTCACAGTGTTCAGCTAGATCCGTTCCTGTTATCTTCTAGACTATTTACATTTAGTGCAGTGCGTCCTGCTCACAGTGTTCAGCTAGATCCGTTCCTGCAATTTACATTTAGTGCAGTGCGTCCTGCTCACAGTGTTCAGCTAGATCCGTTCCTGCTATTTACATTTAGTGCAGTGCGTCCTGCTCACAGTGTTCAGCTAGATCCGTTCCTGCTATTTACATTTAGTGCAGTGCGTCCTGCTCACAGTGTTCAGCTAGATCCGTTCCTGCTATTTACATTTAGTGCAGTGCGTCCTGCGCACAGTGTTCAGCTAGATCCGTTCCTGCTATTTACATTTAGTGCAGTGCGTCCTGCTCACAGTGTTCAGCTAGATCCGTTCCTGCTATTTACATTTAGTGCAGTGCGTCCTGCTCACAGTGTTCAGCTAGATCCGTTCCTGTTATCTTCTAGACTATTTACATTTAGTGCAGTGCGTCCTGCTCACAGTGTTCAGCTAGATCCGTTCCTGCTATTTACATTTAGTGCAGTGCGTCCTGCTCACAGTGTTCAGCTAGATCCGTTCCTGTTAAATTCCTACTGACCGGCAGGCTTGTCTGGTTACAGTATATAAAGCTACCTGAAGAAAATTACAGGTGTTCTATTTGATCCTATTAGTACCACGGTCAGGCAGCTAGACTATTTACATTTAGTACAGTGCGTCCTGCTCACAGTGTTCAGCTAGATCCGTTCCTGTTATCTTCCTACTGACAGGCAGGCTTGTCTGGTTACAGTATATAAAGCTACTTGAAGAAAATTACAGGTGTTCTATCCCAGCTTAGTGCAGCTACAGGCCATTAGTATGTCTGGAAGGCCAAGAAGGAGAGGCAGACAGTCACAAGCCAATAAGAGAGGGCAAGCAGGCTCTGTGTCTAGTGCTGGTCGTGGAGACGGTGCATCCTCATCAGCACGTGGCCATGGGACACGCTTGGCCTTTTTTTCGGCAGCTGGCCATGTTGAGCCGCAACATGCGGAAGACTTGGTCGAGTGGATGACCAAGCCGTCCTCATCCTCCTCATCCTCTCTCACCCATGCCCAGGGTGCTTTGTCTGGCAAAGCAGCGGCCTCTTCCCTCAGCTCAATGTCATCAGTGACTCCTTCCCTAGCTCCACCATGTCCTCATGAGGATTCCCTCGAACTGTTTGACCACAGTGTTGGGTACATGCTCCAGGAGGATGCCCAGCGTTTGGAAGGCTCTGATGACGATACTGAGCTCGATGAAGGCAGTAACATGAGCGCGGACAGAGGGGGTGCCCAAGAAGGACAGCAACCTGGCAGTCATGCTCCCCCTGCTGCAGCATACTGCCAGGTTTGCTCCAGTGATGAGGAGGGAGGGGATGATGAGGTCACTGACTCAACGTGGGTGCCTGATAGGAGAGAGGAGGAGGAGGAGGAGGAGGAGGAGGAGGAGGAGGCGGCAGCACATCACCAACGAGGCAGGATGCCCTCCAGGGGCCAGCCTAAGGGCAGCACATTGACTGCATCACACCCCAAAGCTCCACATGTGCAGGGCGCTGCAGTCTCTGCGCGTTATTCAAAAAGTTCTTTGGTGTGGGCCTTTTTTGAGACGAGTGCATCAGATCGCACCGCTGCTATTTGCAACATATGTCTCAAGCGTATCTCGCGTGGCCAAAATATCTCCCGCTTGGGTACCACATGCTTGACCAGACATATGTTGACCTGCCATGCAGTTCGTTGGCAAGCGTATCTAAAAGACCCACACCAAAGAACAAAGAGGATCTCTCCTTGCTCCTCATCAGCTGAGATTTCCAACCCCACTAGACCTTCAGTCCTCTCTGAGACCTGCAGTGAGAGGAATGAAGGTGTAAAATTAGGTGTGTCACAGCCAAGTACTTGTGGGCAATCTGCTTTTGGTACACCGACGTCAGATTGTACCAGGCAAATTTCCCTGCCCCAGCTGCTGCACCGCCGAAAGAAGTTTGCTCCCAGCCATCCACATGCCCAGCGGTTGAATGCTAGCTTGGCAAAATTGCTAGCACTTCAACTGCTGCCTTTTCAGTTGGTAGACTCTGCCCCCTTCCGTGAGTTTGTGGAATGTGCGGTTCCTCAGTGGCAGGTACCCAAACGCCACTTTTTCTCACGGAAGGCGATTCCGGCTCTCTACCGGCATGTGGAAGGCAATGTCCATGCCTCGCTGGACAGGGCGGTCAGCGGTAAGGTGCATATTACCGCTGACTCATGGTCCAGCAGGCATGGACAGGGACGTTACCTAAGCTTCACGGCGCATTGGGTGACTCTGCTGGCAGCTGGGAAGGATGCAGGACAAGGTGCAGTAGTGTTGGAGGTTGTTCCGCCACCACGCCTCCAAAATGCTGATTGTGACACACCTCTCTCCTCCACCCCCTCCTCTTCTTCTTCCTCCATGGCCTCTTCCTCGGAACCAGCGGTGCTCCGTAGGCGTTCAAGGGGCTACGCAAGTACGCAGGCCAAAAGATGCCATGCGGTGCTTGAGCTGGTGTGCTTGGGGGACAGGAGCCACACTGGGGCAGAGGTTCTGTCAGCTCTGCAGGGGCAGGTTCAGAGGTGGTTGACGCCACGCCAACTTAAGGCAGGAATGGTGGTTTGCGACAATGGCACCAACCTCCTCTCTGCCCTCCGACAGGGACAAATGACCCATGTGCCCTGTTTGGCTCACGTCCTTAACTTGGTGGTGCAGCGGTTCTTGGGCAGGTACCCGGGCTTACAGGATGTCCTGAGGCAGGCCAGGAAAGTCTGTGTGCATTTCCGCCGGTCATATAATGCCAGTGCTCGGCTGACGGACCTCCAAAAGGAGTTTAACCTGCCCAAGAACCGCCTAATCTGTGACATGCCCACCAGGTGGAACTCAACGTTGGCCATGCTGCAGCGGCTGCACACGCAGCAGAGGGCCATCAATGAGTACCTGTGCGACTATGGCACCAGGACAGGGTCAGGGGAGCTTGATTTTTTTTCCCCACGCCAGTGGGCCATGATCAGGGATGCATGCACTGTCCTGTCACCATTCGAGGAGGCCACGAGGATGGTGAGTAGTGACAGTGCATGCATCAGTGACACTGTCCCCCTTGTCCACCTGTTGGAGCACACGCTGCGTGGAATAATGGACAGGGCACTTGAGGCAGAACAGAGGCAGGAAGAGGAGGACTTCCTTAGCTCTCAAGGCCCCCTTTATCCAGACAGTGTTCCTGCGTGCCCGCCGATCACACAGGAAGAGGACGAGGAGGAAGAGGAGGAGGAGGAAGATTGTGTCAGTATGGAGGTGGAGCCTGGCACTCAGCATCAGCAGCAGTCTTTAAGGGATCAGTCCCAAGAAACACATGGACTTGTACGTGGCTGGGAGGAGGTGGCTGCGGACCATGTCGTTCTTAGTGACCCAGAGGACTCCGGACCGAATGCCTCAGCAAACCTACGCTGCATGGCCTCCCTGATCCTGCAAAGCCTGCGTAAGGATCCTCGTATTCGTGGTATCAAGGAGAAGGACCAATACTGGCTGGCAACCCTCCTTGATCCACGTTACAAGGGTAAGGTTGCGGACCTTATCTTGCCATCGCAGAGGGAGCAGAGGATGAAACATCTTCGGGAGGCCTTGCAGAAAGGTCTGTGCAACGCGTTCCCAGAGACTGGGAGGTTACAAACTCCTGTTTCTGGACAACGTGTTGCTGAGGCTTCGGTCAGTCAAAGAAGGAGCGGTGGAGAAGGTGGCCGTCTGACCGATGCGTTCAGACAATTTTTTGGTCCGCAGCCCCAAGGTATGATCGGTTCCAGCAACCATCGCCAGCGTCTGTTTTACATGGTGCAGGAATACCTAGGGGCAAGATCAGACTTGGACACCTTTCCCACCGAAAATCCTCTGGGTTACTGGGTCTTGAGGATGGATCACTGGCCAGAGCTTGCACAGTATGCAATTGAGCTACTGGCCTGTCCTGCATCCAGCGTTCTTTCGGAACGCACATTCAGTGCTGCTGGAGGCGTGGTAACCGATCACAGGGTGCGTCTGTCCACCGACTCGGTCGATCGGCTGACCTTCATAAAAATGAATGAGTCTTGGATCACCACCAGCTACCAAGCACCTGATGCTGATGTAACCGAATAATTTTTTTTGAAATCTCAGATCCCTTCAAAGACTGCCTATGCTGATGCTGAGTGACTATCCCTGAGTAATTATCCTCTTCCTCCTCAATCATCACGCTGATAGCTTGTAAGAACATTTTTGGTTCTGGGCGCCACCACCAGTGCCTAAGGCACAATTTTTCAGCCCCTGTTTAACAGGGGCGTGTAATTACAATTTTTGATGTAATACTTTGCAGCAGGGCTCGTTCCTGCATTCCAACTAGAGTGTCTGTGAGGGGTTGCAGTGTTGTGGCACCAGCACCAGTGCCTAGGGCCCAATTTTTCTGCCCCTGTCTAACAGGGGCGTGTAATTACAATTTTTGATGCAATACTTTGCAGCAGGGCTCGTTCCTGCGTTCCAACTAGAGTGTCTGTGAGGGGTTGCAGTGTTGTGGCACCAGCACCAGTGCCTAAGGCCCAATTTTTCTGCCCCTGTCTAACAGGGGCGTGTAATTACAATTTTTGATGCAATACTTTGCAGCAGGGCTCGTTCCTGCATTCCAACTAGAGTGTCTGTGAGGGGTTGCAGTGTTGTGGCACCAGCACCAGTGCCTAAGGCCCAATTTTTCTGCCCCTGTCTAACAGGGGCGTGTAATTACAATTTTTGAAGCAATAATTTGCAGCAGGGCTCGTTCCTGCGTTCCAACTAGAGTGTCTGTGAGGGGTTGCAGTGTTGTGGCACCAGCACCAGTGCCTAAGGCCTAATTTTTCAGCTCCTGTTCAACAGGGGCATGTAATTACAATTCTTGATCTAATATTTCACAGCAGGGCCCTGTGAGGGCTTACAGTGTTGTGGCCACAACAACACCTAAGGCCCAAATTTCTGCTGAGTATATAGGGCAGGACCCTACTTTCAAACATCTAACTTACAAACGACTCCTACTTGCAAACGGAAGGAGACAACAGGAAGTGAGATGAAATCTACCCCTAGGAAGGGAAATTCTCTCCTGTAAGAGTTAATATGGGAAAACAATTTCTCCTTTCCACTGATGCTTTCCAATCCTTGTTCCACAAAAAAACCCAAATTTTCAAAAAACATTTTTCATTGGGACAAAAAAGTGAGGTGAAATCTTCTGAAGAGGAGGAAAGACAGCAAAACAAATGTCACAGGGGTGATAACCCTTCCCTATGTTTTCCAAAAAGCTTAGAAAAGATTTTTTGGCTGGAGCTAAACACGTTAAAAATGTTCAAAATTACAAACAGATTCTACTTAACAACAAACCTACAGTCCCTGTCTTGTTTGCACCGCCTGTATACTGCTGTTCAGAGTATATAGGGCCTGGTGGCCCCACACCTTTCCTTATTTTAATTTGGGTGCGGGGTTCCCCTTAATATCCATACAAGACCCAAAGGGCCTGGTAATGGACTGGGGGGTACCCATGCCGTTTGTCTCACTGATTTTCATCCATATTGCCAGGACCCGACATTACATTAAACCCGCAAGCAGTTTTAAATGAGATTTTTTCCTTTAAAAATGACATTTGGTGCAGGGACTGTTCTAAACATGGGAAACACGCGTCACTTTACAGGCATACTATAGACACACCCCAGGTACGATATTTAAAGGAATATTTCACTTTTTTTTTTTTACTTTAAGCATCATTAAAATCACTGCTCCCGAAAAAACGGCCGTTTTTAAAAGTTTTTTTTGCATTGATACATGTCCCCTGGGGTAGGACCCGGGTCCCCAAACCCTTTTTAGGACAATACCATGCAAATTAGCCTTTAAAATGAGCACTTTTGATTTCGAACGTTCGAGTCCCATAGACGTCAATGGGGTTCTAACGTTCGTGCGAACTTTCGGTCCGTTCGCGGGTTCTGGTGCGAACCGAACCGGGGGGTGTTCGGCTCATCCCTACTCTCCAGTCTCCACTGCAACACACTACACGAGGCGGCCTTGTATAGTGTGGGGTGTGTACTAAATCCCCTGAGCCATAATTGGCCAAAGCCTCCTTGGCTTTGGCCAATTACGGCTCTCTGTACACACAGCGCTGTGATTGGCCAAGCATGCGTGTCATAGTGCATGCTTGGCCAATCATCAGCCAGCAATGCACTGCGATGCCGCAGTGAATTATGGGCCGTGACCTGCCACTCGAATTTGGCGCGAACGGCCCATATTTTTTGTAATTCGGCGAACGACTGAACACACGATGTTCGAGTTGAACATGGGTTCGACTCGAACACGAAGCTCATCCTTATTCTCCGTATACAATTTTATTTAAAGCCTGGCTGAATGTGACTATCAGCTCCTCCCTTCTAGATGCGTATCGGCCAATCAGTAGATCTACTGTTTGAGGGGCTTTGAATAAATTTGTATACGGAGAACACTATGGTCTCTGTACTTATTATTTACATTTCCTGAACTCATGGAATCTTGAGCCAAGCTGGGAGATGATTTCATTTTATGGACTATTCATTTATATGTAGGATTTATTTATTTTAGAGATTTGCACTTTACATTTATAATTTTACACATATCGCTACATTTATTATTCACTATCCATTTTGAAATTAGTGTGGTGTACCACTTGGAATGTTTAGCAGCTGTGCATGTTTATTATTAGGTTATCTTATTTAAACATCACAATTTTTTACTTGTGGCGCTGATTGTTTCATCTTATAGAGTGTATATAATAGTCATAGTACTGAGTGTATATAATAATCATAGTACTGAGTGTATATAATAATCATAGTACTGAGTGTATATAATAATCATAGTACTGAGTGTATATAAAAGTCATAGTACTGAGTGTATATAATAGTCATAGTACTGAGTGTATATAATAATCATAGTACTGAGTGTATATAATAATCATAGTACTGAGTGTATATAATAATCATAGTACTGAGTGTATATAATAATCATAGTACTGAGTGTATATAATAGTCATAGTACTGAGTGTATATAATAGTCATAGTACTGAGTGTATATAATAATCATAGTACTGAGTGTATATAATAATCATAGTACTGAGTGTATATAATAATCATAGTACTGAGTGTATATAATAGTCATAGTACTGAGTGTATATAATAGTCATAGTACTGAGTGTATATAATAGTCATAGTACTGAGTGTATATAATAATCATAGTACTGAGTGTATATAATAATCATAGTACTGAGTGTATATAATAATCATAGTACTGAGTGTATATAATAATCATAGTACTGAGTGTATATAATAGTCATAGTACTGAGTGTATATAATAATCATAGTACTGAGTGTATATAATAATCATAGTACTGAGTGTATATAATAATCATAGTACTGAGTGTATATAATAATCATAGTACTGAGTGTATATAATAGTCATAGTACTGAGTGTATATAATAGTCATAGTACTGAGTGTATATAATAATCATAGTGCTGAGTGTATATAATAATCATAGTACTGAGTGTATATAATAATCATAGTACTGAGTGTATATAATAGTCATAGTACTGAGTGTATATAATAGTCATAGTACTGAGTGTATATAATAATCATAGTACTGAGTGTATATAATAATCATAGTACTGAGTGTATATAATAATCATAGTACTGAGTGTATATAATAATCATAGTACTGAGTGTATATAATAATCATAGTACTGAGTGTATATAATAGTCATAGTACTGAGTGTATATAATAGTCATAGTACTGAGTGTATATAATAGTCATAGTACTGAGTGTATATAATAATCATAGTACTGAGTGTATATAATAATCATAGTACTGAGTGTATATAATAATCATAGTGCTGAGTGTATATAATAGTCATAGTGCTGAGTGTATATAATAATCATAGTACTGAGTGTATATAATAATCATAGTACTGAGTGTATATAATAATCATAGTACTGAGTAGGGATGAGCCGAACACCCCCCGGTTCGGTTCGCACCAGAACCTGCGAACGGACCGAAAGTTCGCACGAACGTTAGAACCCCATTGACGTCTATGGGACTCGAACGTTCGAAATCAAAAGTGCTCATTTTAAAGGCTAATTTGCATGGTATTGTCCTAAAAAGGGTTTGGGGACCCGGGTCCTACCCCAGGGGACATGTATCAATGCAAAAAAAACTTTTAAAAACGGCCGTTTTTTCGGGAGCAGTGATTTTAATGATGCTTAAAGTAAAAAAAAAAAAGTGAAATATTCCTTTAAATATCATACCTGGGGGGTGTCTATAGTATGCCTGTAAAGTGACGCGTGTTTCCCATGTTTAGAACAGTCCCTGCACCAAATGTCATTTTTAAAGGAAAAAATCTCATTTAAAACTGCTTGCGGGTTTAATGTCATGTCGGGTCATGGCAATATGGATGAAAATCAGTGAGACAAACGGCATGGGTACCCCCCAGTCCATTACCAGGCCCTTTGGGTCTTGTATGGATATTAAGGGGAACCCCGCACCCAAATTAAAATAAGGAAAGGTGTGGGGCCACCAGGCCCTATATACTCTGAACAGCAGTATACAGGCGGTGCAAACAAGACAGGGACTGTAGGTTTGTTGTTAAGTAGAATCTGTTTGTAATTTTGAACATTTTTAACGTGTTTAGCTCCAGCCAAAAAATCTTTTCTAAGCTTTTTGGAAAACATAGGGAAGGGTTATCACCCCTGTGACATTTGTTTTGCTGTCTTTCCTCCTCTTCAGAAGATTTCACCTCACTTTTTTGTCCCAATGAAAAATGTTTTTTGAAAATTTGGGTTTTTTTGTGGAACAAGGATTGGAAAGCATCAGTGGAAAGGAGAACTTGTTTTCCCATATTAACTCTTACAGGAGAGAATTTCCCTTCCTAGGGGTAGATTTCATCTCACTTCCTGTTGTCTCCTTCCGTTTGCAAGTAGGAGTCGTTTGTAAGTTAGATGTTTGAAAGTAGGGTCCTGCCCTATATACTCAGCAGAAATTTGGGCCTTAGGTGTTGCTGTGGCCACAACACTGTAAGCCCTCACAGGGCCCTGCTGTGAAATATTAGATCAAGAATTGTAATTACATGCCCCTGTTGAACAGGAGCTGAAAAATTAGGCCTTAGGCACTGGTGCTGGTGCCACAACACTGCAACCCCTCACAGACACTCTAGTTGGAACGCAGGAACGAGCCCTGCTGCAAATTATTGCTTCAAAAATTGTAATTACACGCCCCTGTTAGACAGGGGCAGAAAAATTGGGCCTTAGGCACTGGTGCTGGTGCCACAACACTGCAACCCCTCACAGACACTCTAGTTGGAACGCAGGAACGAGCCCTGCTGCAAAGTATTGCATCAAAAATTGTAATTACACGCCCCTGTTAGACAGGGGCAGAAAAATTGGGCCTTAGGCACTGGTGCTGGTGCCACAACACTGCAACCCCTCACAGACACTCTAGTTGGAACGCAGGAACGAGCCCTGCTGCAAAGTATTGCATCAAAAATTGTAATTACACGCCCCTGTTAGACAGGGGCAGAAAAATTGGGCCTTAGGCACTGGTGCTGGTGCCACAACACTGCAACCCCTCACAGACACTCTAGTTGGAACGCAGGAACGAGCCCTGCTGCAAAGTATTGCATCAAAAATTGTAATTACACGCCCCTGTTAGACAGGGGCAGAAAAATTGGGCCTTAGGCACTGGTGCTGGTGCCACAACACTGCAACCCCTCACAGACACTCTAGTTGGAACGCAGGAACGAGCCCTGCTGCAAAGTATTGCATCAAAAATTGTAATTACACGCCCCTGTTAGACAGGGGCAGAAAAATTGGGCCTTAGGCACTGGTGCTGGTGCCACAACACTGCAACCCCTCACAGACACTCTAGTTGGAATGCAGGAACGAGCCCTGCTGCAAAGTATTACATCAAAAATTGTAATTACACGCCCCTGTTAAACAGGGGCTGAAAAATTGTGCCTTAGGCACTGGTGGTGGCGCCCAGAACCAAAAATGTTCTTACAAGCTATCAGCGTGATGATTGAGGAGGAAGAGGATAATTACTCAGGGATAGTCACTCAGCATCAGCATAGGCAGTCTTTGAAGGGATCTGAGATTTCAAAAAAAATTATTCGGTTACATCAGCATCAGGTGCTTGGTAGCTGGTGGTGATCCAAGACTCATTCATTTTTATGAAGGTCAGCCGATCGACCGAGTCGGTGGACAGACGCACCCTGTGATCGGTTACCACGCCTCCAGCAGCACTGAATGTGCGTTCCGAAAGAACGCTGGATGCAGGACAGGCAGTAGCTCAATTGCATACTGTGCAAGCTCTGGCCAGTGATCCATCCTCAAGACCCAGTAACCCAGAGGATTTTCGGTGGGAAAGGTGTCCAAGTCTGATCTTGCCCCTAGGTATTCCTGCACCATGTAAAACAGACGCTGGCGATGGTTGCTGGAACCGATCATACCTTGGGGCTGCGGACCAAAAAATTGTCTGAACGCATAGGTCAGACGGCCACCTTCTCCACCGCTCCTTCTTTGACTGACCGAAGCCTCAGCAACACGTTGTCCAGAAACAGGAGTTTGTAACCTCCCAGTCTCTGGGAACGCGTTGCACAGACCTTTCTGCAAGGCCTCCCGAAGATGTTTCATCCTCTGCTCCCTCTGCGATGGCAAGATAAGGTCCGCAACCTTACCCTTGTAACGTGGATCAAGGAGGGTTGCCAGCCAGTATTGGTCCTTCTCCTTGATACCACAAATACGAGGATCCTTACGCAGGCTTTGCAGGATCAGGGAGGCCATGCAGCGTAGGTTTGCTGAGGCATTCGGTCCGGAGTCCTCTGGGTCACTAAGAACGACATGGTCCGCAGCCACCTCCTCCCAGCCACGTACAAGTCCATGTGTTTCTTGGGACTGATCCCTTAAAGACTGCTGCTGATGCTGAGTGCCAGGCTCCACCTCCATACTGACACAATCTTCCTCCTCCTCCTCTTCCTCCTCGTCCTCTTCCTGTGTGATCGGCGGGCACGCAGGAACACTGTCTGGATAAAGGGGGCCTTGAGAGCTAAGGAAGTCCTCCTCTTCCTGCCTCTGTTCTGCCTCAAGTGCCCTGTCCATTATTCCACGCAGTGTGTGCTCCAACAGGTGGACAAGGGGGACAGTGTCACTGATGCATGCACTGTCACTGCTCACCATCCTCGTGGCCTCCTCGAATGGTGACAGGACAGTGCATGCATCCCTGATCATGGCCCACTGGCGTGGGGAAAAAAAACCAAGCTCCCCTGACCCTGTCCTGGTGCCATAGTCGCACAGGTACTCATTGATGGCCCTCTGCTGCGTGTGCAGCCGCTGCAGCATGGCCAACGTTGAGTTCCACCTGGTGGGCATGTCACAGATTAGGCGGTTCTTGGGCAGGTTAAACTCCTTTTGGAGGTCCGTCAGCCGAGCACTGGCATTATATGACCGGCGGAAATGCACACAGACTTTCCTGGCCTGCCTCAGGACATCCTGTAAGCCCGGGTACCTGCCCAAGAACCGCTGCACCACCAAGTTAAGGACGTGAGCCAAACAGGGCACATGGGTCATTTGTCCCTGTCGGAGGGCAGAGAGGAGGTTGGTGCCATTGTCGCAAACCACCATTCCTGCCTTAAGTTGGTGTGGCGTCAACCACCTCTGAACCTGCCCCTGCAGAGCTGACAAAACCTCTGGCCCAGTGTGGCTCCTGTCCCCCAAGCACACCAGCTCAAGCACCGCATGGCATCTTTTGGCCTGCGTACTTGCGTAGCCCCTTGAACGCCTACGGAGCACCGCTGGTTCCGAGGAAGAGGCCATGGAGGAAGAAGAAGAGGAGGGGGTGGAGGAGAGAGGTGTGTCACAATCAGCATTTTGGAGGCGTGGTGGCGGAACAACCTCCAACACTACTGCACCTTGTCCTGCATCCTTCCCAGCTGCCAGCAGAGTCACCCAATGCGCCGTGAAACTTAGGTAACGTCCCTGTCCATGCCTGCTGGACCATGAGTCAGCGGTAATATGCACCTTACCGCTGACCGCCCTGTCCAGCAAGGCATGGACATTGCCTTCCACATGCCGGTAGAGAGCCGGAATCGCCTTCCGTGAGAAAAAGTGGCGTTTGGGTACCTGCCACTGAGGAACCGCACATTCCACAAACTCACGGAAGGGGGCAGAGTCTACCAACTGAAAAGGCAGCAGTTGAAGTGCTAGCAATTTTGCCAAGCTAGCATTCAACCGCTGGGCATGTGGATGGCTGGGAGCGAACTTCTTTCGGCGGTGCAGCAGCTGGGGCAGGGAAATTTGCCTGGTACAATCTGACGTCGGTGTACCAAAAGCAGATTGCCCACAAGTACTTGGCTGTGACACACCTAATTCTACACCTTCATTCCTCTCACTGCAGGTCTCAGAGAGGACTGAAGGTCTAGTGGGGTTGGAAATCTCAGCTGATGAGGAGCAAGGAGAGATCCTCTTTGTTCTTTGGTGTGGGTCTTTTAGATACGCTTGCCAACGAACTGCATGGCAGGTCAACATATGTCTGGTCAAGCATGTGGTACCCAAGCGGGAGATGTTTTGGCCACGCGAGATACGCTTGAGACATATGTTGCAAATAGCAGCGGTGCGATCTGATGCACTCGTCTTAAAAAAGGCCCACACCAAAGAACTTTTTGAATAACGCGCAGAGACTGCAGCGCCCTGCACATGTGGAGCTTTGGGGTGTGATGCAGTCAATGTGCTGCCCTTAGGCTGGCCCCTGGAGGGCATCCTGCCTCGTTGGTGATGTGCCGCCGCCTCCTCCTCCTCCTCCTCCTCCTCCTCTCTCCTATCAGGCACCCACGTTGAGTCAGTGACCTCATCATCCCCTCCCTCCTCATCACTGGAGCAAACCTGGCAGTATGCTGCAGCAGGGGGAGCATGATTGCCAGATTGCTGTCCTTCTTGGGCACCCCCTCTGTCCGTGCTCATGTTACTGCCTTCATCGAGCTCAGTATCGTCATCAGAGCCTTCCAAACACTGGGCATCCTCCTGGAGCATGTACCCAACACTGTGGTCAAACAGTTCGAGGGAATCCTCATGAGGACATGGTGGAGCTAGGGAAGGAGTCACTGATGACATTGAGCTGAGGGAAGAGGCCGCTGCTTTGCCAGACAAAGCACCCTGGGCATGGGTGAGAGAGGATGAGGAGGATGAGGACGGCTTGGTCATCCACTCGACCAAGTCTTCCGCATGTTGCGGCTCAACACGGCCAGCTGCCGAAAAAAAGGCCAAGCGTGTCCCATGGCCACGTGCTGATGAGGATGCACCGTCTCCACGACCAGCACTAGACACAGAGCCTGCTTGCCCTCTCTTATTGGCTTGTGACTGTCTGCCTCTCCTTCTTGGCCTTCCAGACATACTAATGGACTGTAGCTGCACTAAGCTGGGATAGAACACCTGTAATTTTCTTCAAGTAGCTTTATATACTGTAACCAGACAAGCCTGCCTGTCAGTAGGAAGATAACAGGAACGGATCTAGCTGAACACTGTGAGCAGGACGCACTGTACTAAATGTAAATAGTCTAGCTGCCTGACCGTGGTACTAATAGGATCAAATAGAACACCTGTAATTTTCTTCAGGTAGCTTTATATACTGTAACCAGACAAGCCTGCCTGTCAGTAGGAAGATAACAGGAACGGATCTAGCTGAACACTGTGAGCAGGACGCACTGTACTAAATGTAAATAGTCTAGCTGCCTGACCGTGGTACTAATAGGATCAAATAGAACACCTGTAATTTTCTTCAGGTAGCTTTATATACTGTAACCAGACAAGCCTGCCTGTCAGTAGGAAGATAACAGGAACGGATCTAGCTGAACACTGTGAGCAGGACGCACTGTACTAAATGTAAATAGTCTAGCTGCCTGACCGTGGTACTAATAGGATCAAATAGAACACCTGTAATTTTCTTCAGGTAGCTTTATATACTGTAACCAGACAAGCCTGCCTGTCAGTAGGAATTTAACAGGAACGGATCTAGCTGAACACTGTGAGCAGGACGCACTGCACTAAATGTAAATAGTCTAGAAGATAACAGGAACGGATCTAGCTGAACACTGTGAGCAGGACGCACTGCACTAAATGTAAATAGTCTAGAAGATAACAGGAACGGATCTCGCTGAACACTGTGAGCAGGACGCACTGCATTAAATGTAAATAGTCTAGATAGAAGATAACAGGAACGGATCTAGCTAAACTGAATACAGTGTATATATATATATGCAAGAAAAGGGGAGAGACACATACTGAGAAGATATAAAGTGCTGCACACCCCGATTAATGTCAAAAAGAAAAAGAAGATATCCCCCGTGGGGTTTTAAAGCAGCAAAAAATTATGAAAATAATAGGTTGTTACTTGAAAGAGTTTTTTTATTAATGGAACTTGACCATAATGGTTAAAATAGGAGCTGTGCTACAGGAGATAACACAAATGAAGCTGGCACAAGTATTATACAATGATCAAGCGCTAAAATAGGGTGATAATCCTGACGCGTTTCGACCCCGTTGGGTCATCTTCAGAGGATTGAGGCGCTGTGACAAAATTTGCGTATTAGAGTTCATGGATGGGACCATAAAAATACAATATAATATATATATGTTTAACAGTATAATTACCAATCACATTGTGTTTGAGCAGTTTCTCCTGAGCTTATAGTTCTCCGACGTCTCCCCAACCGGGTCCCGACAAGAGTCCCCGGCCGTCCACCACGTCAACAGGGGAAAAGGGGGGGTTTATCGTCCATGCGTGTCTTACAAGGAGTCACACCAAGTGGATATCTCCCAAAACTGGGGAGGAGCGTGGGGGCAAGCGAGCGAGACCTGCAGCCAAAGCATCAAATAACAGACAACTGTACCATCAGTGCGTTCGGTTTAGCACGGATAGAGATATATGTATCATGTGTCATTTTTTGAAAAAAAGAGATAACTCTGTAATTTATATAATTAAATATTTGTTGGATGTTGTCTGTGCTTGGGGTCAGCAATGTATGAATATTCCTATAGTGATGATGGTAACAAAAGGGGGGGAGGGGAAGGGGTTAACAAGGGTAAGTAGGACTGCATATAGATATCAGTATATCAGAGTATGTAATATAATAGGTAAATAGTGGTATCTATGTGTTAGCCGTGAAACAAGTGACAAAGTAGGGTAAAAATATAGGAATGTAAAGAAAAAGGCGAGTGTGGGGAGAACATGTGAGGAAAGAAGGGGACGGACAGACTAGTAGGGAAAAAAAAAAAAAAAAAAAAAAAAAAAAAAAAAAAAAAAAAAAAAAACCAGGGGAAAGGAAGGGGATGGGAAAGAAAAAACGGGAAGGAGGGGGGGATGGTTAAAGGGAGAATGGGAAAAAAAAAAAGGATCAGGGAGTGAAGGAAAAAAAGCTTAAGAGGAAAAGATCCAGGGGAAAAAAGGGAACAGATAGGTGAAGTGTGAGGATAGTGCAGGTGGGGTGATGCATGTGAGTGGAAGGGAAGCATGGGGGTGGGGAAATGGGAAGGTGCAGTGCAAGGGGCCAAATAAAACAATCAAAAAGCAGTGAAAGCAAAAACATAGGCAAAAAACATAATCCAACCGTGTATAGGTGAGAGATGGGTGTGTGTGATAGTGTACTGAAAAATGCATGGGTGCTGGAAAAGGGGTCATGAGGTGTCAAGATGGGAAGAAAATGGGACAGAGGTGAGACAAAGAAACACACAAGGTGAAGTGCCATAAAGGTGGACATGTATTGAGGGTGGGTAGAATCGGATGTAAATTGTACAAGATAGTATAACTAATCACAGTGGGAAGGAATGACGTGACAGAGACCCACAATACAGGGTATGTCAGGTCCAACTCATCAATGTGTTCAGATACTGGTGATTACCTGTCTCCAGAGTATAAGTCAGTTGATCAGTCTGATGAAACAGTAGGAACTAAAAGCAGATCCCCCAATCTGCTTGGTCATTATAAATAAAGTGCTGGCCGCTGATTGGATGCCTAATTAGGCTGCAGGTGCATGCAGGCTGTCCCCACCCCTCCTCCTCCAGCAGGGATTAACCCTCCACATGTGGCTCCCCCGGCGTTCAGGAAGATAAATATCCCGGCACAGCTGTCACATCCGCCGTAATAGCGCGATGTCGCGACGTCGCACGCACGCAGCATCGCGTGCCCACAACGCCACGGCATCCGGATGTGATCCGGAACGCCGCTGGCAGGAAGTGATACACCTGAGGGTGCAGAAAGGAGGCACGGACCCTTTAATTGTGCCCCCCCTCTTTTCCTGCCAGGAAGAGACGCAACGACGAAGCCCCCATCCCCAGGACAGGTCCACGGCCCATGGGACCCACATCGGGCTCCGGAAGGGAGAGAAGCAGGGGAACAACACAATGCAGACAATATGTAACAGGATTATAGAAACCTATAAATTGCATTCTAGTGTACAAAGATCTAGAAAGCTGTGGGTGGTTGGAATGCATTCGAGGCAGCCGTAGGCTACCTCCATTGGATTTGACAAAAAAACGTACATGTGATGCTCCAGATGGTAGGGGTTGTCATTACAGCAGAATGAAAATACTAGCCAATGTATTGTAAACATATTGAGTGCGCCTGAGGGGGCACACTAAAGTGTCCAGTATTATGATAGATTAGTGAAAACAGGAAAGAATAACAGATAATTTTATCCGATCTCACCTGTTATAAAATATTAACGTGTAATTACATGGGGATAGTCCAATCATCACCTATACATATACATTGGCTCATCCTGTAAACAATGTAACACAATACTTATTCAGTAGAAACAGTCACAATAAAAGTATTACAAGAATGCACAATTCAACCAGAATCATCCCACAGCTCATATCTTAACTCGAGTGTCAAAAAGTGGGGGGAGGGGTGTTTAACCACCCAATATTCGAGAAAAGGGGAGAGACACATACTGAGAAGATATAAAGTGCTGCACACCCCGATTAATGTCAAAAAGAAAAAGAAGATATCCCCCGTGGGGTTTTAAAGCAGCAAAAAATTATGAAAATAGGTTGTTACTTGAAAGAGTTTTTTTATTAATGGAACTTGACCATAATGGTTAAAATAGGAGCTGTGCTACAGGAGATAACACAAATGAAGCTGGCACAAGTATTATACAATGATCAAGCGCTAAAATAGGGTGATAATCCTGACGCGTTTCGACCCCGTTGGGTCATCTTCAGAGGATTGAGGCGCTGTGACAAAATTTGCGTATTAGAGTTCATGGATGGGACCATAAAAATACAATATAATATATATATGTTTAACAGTATAATTACCAATCACATTGTGTTTGAGCAGTTTCTCCTGAGCTTATAGTTCTCCGACGTCTCCCCAACCGGGTCCCGACAAGAGTCCCCGGCCGTCCACCACGTCAACAGGGGAAAAGGGGGGGTTTATCGTCCATGCGTGTCTTACAAGGAGTCACACCAAGTGGATATCTCCCAAAACTGGGGAGGAGCGTGGGGGCAAGCGAGCGAGACCTGCAGCCAAAGCATCAAATAACAGACAACTGTACCATCAGTGCGTTCGATTTAGCACGGATAGAGATATATGTATCATGTGTCATTTTTTGAAAAAAAGAGATAACTCTGTAATTTATATAATTAAATATTTGTTGGATGTTGTCTGTGCTTGGGGTCAGCAATGTATGAATATTCCTATAGTGATGATGGTAACAAAAGGGGGGGAGGGGAAGGGGTTAACAAGGGTAAGTAGGACTGCATATAGATATCAGTATATCAGAGTATGTAATATAATAGGTAAATAGTGGTATCTATGTGTTAGCCGTGAAACAAGTGACAAAGTAGGGTAAAAATATAGGAATGTAAAGAAAAAGGCGAGTGTGGGGAGAACATGTGAGGAAAGAAGGGGACGGACAGACTAGTAGGGAAAAAAAAAAAAAAAAAAAAAAAAAAAAAAACCAGGGGAAAGGAAGGGGATGGGAAAGAAAAAACGGGAAGGAGGGGGGGATGGTTAAAGGGAGAATGGGAAAAAAAAAAAGGATCAGGGAGTGAAGGAAAAAAAGCTTAAGAGGAAAAGATCCAGGGGAAAAAAGGGAACAGATAGGTGAAGTGTGAGGATAGTGCAGGTGGGGTGATGCATGTGAGTGGAAGGGAAGCATGGGGGTGGGGAAATGGGAAGGTGCAGTGCAAGGGGCCAAATAAAACAATCAAAAAGCAGTGAAAGCAAAAACATAGGCAAAAAACATAATCCAACCGTGTATAGGTGAGAGATGGGTGTGTGTGATAGTGTACTGAAAAATGCATGGGTGCTGGAAAAGGGGTCATGAGGTGTCAAGATGGGAAGAAAATGGGACAGAGGTGAGACAAAGAAACACACAAGGTGAAGTGCCATAAAGGTGGACATGTATTGAGGGTGGGTAGAATCGGATGTAAATTGTACAAGATAGTATAACTAATCACAGTGGGAAGGAATGACGTGACAGAGACCCACAATACAGGGTATGTCAGGTCCAACTCATCAATGTGTTCAGATACTGGTGATTACCTGTCTCCAGAGTATAAGTCAGTTGATCAGTCTGATGAAACAGTAGGAACTAAAAGCAGATCCCCCAATCTGCTTGGTCATTATAAATAAAGTGCTGGCCGCTGATTGGATGCCTAATTAGGCTGCAGGTGCATGCAGGCTGTCCCCACCCCTCCTCCTCCAGCAGGGATTAACCCTCCACATGTGGCTCCCCCGGCGTTCAGGAAGATAAATATCCCGGCACAGCTGTCACATCCGCCGTAATAGCGCGATGTCGCGACGTCGCACGCACGCAGCATCGCGTGCCCACAACGCCACGGCATCCGGATGTGATCCGGAACGCCGCTGGCAGGAAGTGATACACCTGAGGGTGCAGAAAGGAGGCACGGACCCTTTAATTGTGCCCCCCCTCTTTTCCTGCCAGGAAGAGACGCAACGACGAAGCCCCCATCCCCAGGACAGGTCCACGGCCCATGGGACCCACATCGGGCTCAGGAAGGGAGAGAAGCAGGGGAACAACACAATGCAGACAATATGTAACAGGATTATAGAAACCTATAAATTGCATTCTAGTGTACAAAGATCTAGAAAGCTGTGGGTGGTTGGAATGCATTCGAGGCAGCCGTAGGCTACCTCCATTGGATTTGACAAAAAAACGTATATGTGATGCTCCAGATGGTAGGGGTTGTCATTACAGCAGAATGAAAATACTAGCCAATGTATTGTAAACATATTGAGTGCGCCTGAGGGGGCACACTAAAGTGTCCAGTATTATGATAGATTAGTGAAAACAGGAAAGAATAACAGATAATTTTATCCGATCTCACCTGTTATAAAATATTAACGTGTAATTACATGGGGATAGTCCAATCATCACCTATACATATACATTGGCTCATCCTGTAAACAATGTAACACAATACTTATTCAGTAGAAACAGTCACAATAAAAGTATTACAAGAATGCACAATTCAACCAGAATCATCCCACAGCTCATATCTTAACTCGAGTGTATAATACTTGTGCCAGCTTCATTTGTGTTATCTCCTGTAGCACAGCTCCTATTTTAACCATTATGGTCAAGTTCCATTAATAAAAAAACTCTTTCAAGTAACAACCTATTATTTTCATAATTTTTTGCTGCTTTAAAACCCCACGGGGGATATCTTCTTTTTCTTTTTGACATTAATCGGGGTGTGCAGCACTTTATATCTTCTCAGTATGTGTCTCTCCCCTTTTCTCGAATATTGGGTGGTTAAACACCCCTCCCCCCACTTTTTGACACTCGAGTTAAGATATGAGCTGTGGGATGATTCTGGTTGAATTGTGCATTCTTGTAATACTTTTATTGTGACTGTTTCTACTGAATAAGTATTGTGTTACATTGTTTACAGGATAAGCCAATGTATATGTATAGGTGATGATTGGACTATCCCCATGTAATTACACGTTAATATTTTATAACAGGTGAGATCGGATAAAATTATCTGTTATTCTTTCCTGTTTTCACTAATCTATCATAATACTGGACACTTTAGTGTGCCCCCTCAGGCGCACTCAATATGTTTACAATACATTGGCTAGTATTTTCATTCTGCTGTAATGACAACCCCTACCATCTGGAGCATCACATGTACGTTTTTTTGTCAAATCCAATGGAGGTAGCCTACGGCTGCCTCGAATGCATTCCAACCACCCACAGCTTTCTAGATCTTTGTACACTAGAATGCAATTTATAGGTTTCTATAATCCTGTTACATATTGTCTGCATTGTGTTGTTCCCCTGCTTCTCTCCCTTCCGGAGCCCGATGTGGGTCCCATGGGCCGTGGACCTGTCCTGGGGATGGGGGCTTCGTCGTTGCGTCTCTTCCTGGCAGGAAAAGAGGGGGGGCACAATTAAAGGGTCCGTGCCTCCTTTCTGCACCCTCGGGTGTATCACTTCCTGCCAGCGGCGTTCCGGATCACATCCGGATGCCGTGGCGTTGTGGGCACGCGATGCTGCGTGCGTGCAACGTCGCGACATCGCGCTATTACGGCGGATGTGACGGCTGTGCCGGGATATTTATCTTCCTGAACGCCGGGGGAGCCACATGTGGAGGGTTAATCCCTGCTGGAGGAGGAGGGGTGGGGACAGCCTGCATGCACCTGCAGCCTAATTAGGCATCCAATCAGCGGCCAGCACTTTATTTATAATGACCAAGCAGATTGGGGGATCTGCTTTTAGTTCCTACTGTTTCATCAGACTGATCAACTGACTTATACTCTGGAGACAGGTAATCACCAGTATCTGAACACATTGATGAGTTGGACCTGACATACCCTGTATTGTGGGTCTCTGTCACGTCATTCCTTCCCACTGTGATTAGTTATACTATCTTGTACAATTTACATCCGATTCTACCCACCCTCAATACATGTCCACCTTTATGGCACTTCACCTTGTGTGTTTCTTTGTCTCACCTCTGTCCCATTTTCTTCCCATCTTGACACCTCATGACCCCTTTTCCAGCACCCATGCATTTTTCAGTACACTATCACACACACCCATCTCTCACCTATACACGGTTGGATTATGTTTTTTGCCTATGTTTTTGCTTTCACTGCTTTTTGATTGTTTTATTTGGCCCCTTGCACTGCACCTTCCCATTTCCCCACCCCCATGCTTCCCTTCCACTCACATGCATCACCCCACCTGCACTATCCTCACACTTCACCTATCTGTTCCCTTTTTTCCCCTGGATCTTTTCCTCTTAAGCTTTTTTTCCTTCACTCCCTGATCCTTTTTTTTTTTCCCATTCTCCCTTTAACCATCCCCCCCTCCTTCCCGTTTTTTCTTTCCCATCCCCTTCCTTTCCCCTGGTTTTTTTTTTTTTTTTTTTCCCTACTAGTCTGTCCGTCCCCTTCTTTCCTCACATGTTCTCCCCACACTCGCCTTTTTCTTTACATTCCTATATTTTTACCCTACTTTGTCACTTGTTTCACGGCTAACACATAGACACCACTATTTACCTATTATATTACATACTCTGATATACTGATATCTATATGCAGTCCTACTTACCCTTGTTAACCCCTTCCCCTCCCCCCCTTTTGTTACCATCATCACTATAGGAATATTCATACATTGCTGACCCCAAGCACAGACAACATCCAACAAATATTTAATTATATAAATTACAGAGTTATCTCTTTTTTTCAAAAAATGACACATGATACATATATCTCTATCCGTGCTAAACCGAACGCACTGATGGTACAGTTGTCTGTTATTTGATGCTTTGGCTGCAGGTCTCGCTCGCTTGCCCCCACGCTCCTCCCCAGTTTTGGGAGATATCCACTTGGTGTGACTCCTTGTAAGACACGCATGGACGATAAACCCCCCCCTTTTCCCCTGTTGACGTGGTGGACGGCCGGGGACTCTTGTCGGGACCCGGTTGGGGAGACGTCGGAGAACTATAAGCTCAGGAGAAACTGCTCAAACACAATGTGATTGGTAATTATACTGTTAAACATATATATATTATATTGTATTTTTATGGTCCCATCCATGAACTCTAATACGCAAATTTTGTCACAGCGCCTCAATCCTCTGAAGATGACCCAACGGGGTCGAAACGCGTCAGGATTATCACCCTATTTTAGCGCTTGATCATTGTATAATACTTGTGCCAGCTTCATTTGTGTTATCTCCTGTAGCACAGCTCCTATTTTAACCATTATGGTCAAGTTCCATTAATAAAAAAACTCTTTCAAGTAACAACCTATTATTTTCATAATTTTTTGCTGCTTTAAAACCCCACGGGGGATATCTTCTTTTTCTTTTTGATATATATATGCAACACCTGGGATGCATATATATACACAATACACTGTAAGTGCAGCTAACTGACTGACTGTTCTGCCTAATCTATCTAACTCAAATCAAATGACACTGTCTCTCTCTCTATCTCTCAGCACACCGGAACACACACTACACAGGGCCGCCGTGCAGGCGGCCTTATATAGTGTGGGGTGTGTACTAAATCCCCTGAGCCATAATTGGCCAAAGCCACCCTGGCTTTGGCCAATTACAGCTCTCTCTACTGACGGCGCTGTGATTGGCCAAGCATGCGGGTCATAGTGCATGCTTGGCCAATCATCAGCCAGCAATGCACTGCGATGCCGCAGTGAATTATGGGCCGTGACGCGCCACACGAATTTAGCGCGAACGGCCCATAACGTTCGCAATTCGGCGAACGATCGAACAGCCGATGTTCGAGTCGAACATGGGTTCGACTCGAACACGAAGCTCATCCCTAGTACTGAGTGTATATAATAGTTAATAAGAGACATAAAGCTGCCAGTCCTGAAGAGGTTAGCTATTTCAGTATAATGGAAATGAGTCAGAGATTGTATTACACGGGTTGCTCCGTGCTTTAGATGTTAGTATTGAAATGAAATCCATCACATCAATCACGAGACGGATCTCTGAAGGCTTTTTCCATAATTCAAACTCTAAATCTATCATTCTGTCTGCTATCACTGGACGTGTCCCGTCAGCAAATTGCCATTCGGCCGGGACCACAGATTTTTTAAATGCTTAAACAGCTTGAGGTTTTTATGTAAAGAGACATGA
This sequence comes from Aquarana catesbeiana, assembly GCF_042186555.1. NCBI lineage: Eukaryota > Metazoa > Chordata > Amphibia > Anura > Ranidae > Aquarana > Aquarana catesbeiana. Next base: position 5,420,911 of record NC_133329.1, on the reverse strand, counting down.
AAGAAAACATCACTGACGTTTTACAGGTGCAGTTTTAGATGTTCAATTATTGGGTTTACTTTTATAATGTTGTAATGCTGTAATCCACACTTGTATTCTACATGTTTCGCCATGAGGCTTCTTCAGGAAAAACATGGAATCTTATTTACTAAATAGAATATACATATCAGGTAAATATTTTTACATTGTTCAAAACACAACACAAAAAATAAAAAAATAAAATACATGAAAGAAAAATATAATTAGATGTATACATCTGGGAGCACCTGGGAATGCTCCCAAATACAAGGTTCCTACCAAATGGTGCTGAGGATCTGGGACTAGGTTATGGCCTGAACAAGAGGAAGGTGTGTGAACCGCTGGCCCTAAGCATCCAACCAGTTGATGGTCGCGATCATCAACTTGTTGGATGCTTAGGGCCAGCGGTTCTCATGAGCAATCATCAACTGGTTGGATGCTTAGGGTCAGCAATTCTCATGGGTGATCATCAACTGGTTGGATGCTTAGGGCCAGTGGTTCTCATGCCTTCCTCTTGTTCAGGCCATAACATGGTCCCAGATCCTCAGCACCATGATGTAGGAACCTTGTATTTGGGAGCATTCTTAGGTCAGGTGCAGTGCTGTGTCTTGGCCTAGGCCGACTAGGCCTAGGCCTAGGGTGGCAAATTGCGGGGGGCGGCGGCCCCCCGACCCGTTCTCCCCACGTCCCACACAGATTTAGCACAGATTCAGCCTCCCGCGGCCAGCTCCAGCTCCGATACAGCCTCTTGCGGCCGGCTTGCCTTGTTATATATTGTGCACTCATCAGCACTGGCACAGTATGGGCGCGTACTTGGCCGAGGGGGAGCGACTGCCGCCCCCCCATAAAACGGACCGTGACTAACTCTGTCAACTTAACTGGTGGAGGCAGAGCCTAATGCTCCGCCTACCCACCTCCGTGCGACATCATTGCATGCAGTCCAGCTCGGGGATTCAGGACGGGTCTCTCTGGTTAACACAGGAGAAGGAGTGAGAGAGAGGAGGAGGACGACGACGATAGGAGGTAATTGATTTAAAAACTTGTATACCGTAACCCAGGCAGCTATAGTAATGAAGCCACTGTGCCCCCAAGCGCATCCACTGTGCTCCCAAATGCAGCCACTGTCCCCATCAATTGCCGCCCTGTGCCCCTCAAATGCTGTCACTGTGCCACATCAAACGCAGCCACTGTGCCCATCAATAGCTGCTACTGTGCCCCATCAAATGCAGCCACTGTGCCCATCAAACGCACCCACTGTGCCCATCAATTGCCGCCACTGTGCCATCAAACGCAGCCACTGTGCCCATCAATAGCCGCCACTGTGCCCCATCAAACGCAGCCACTGCGCCCCCATCAATTGCCACCACTGTGCCATCAAACGCAGCCACTGTGCCCATCAAACACCGCCACTGTGCCCATCAAATGCAGCCACTGTGCCAATCAAACACAGCCACTGTGCCCATAAAACGCAGCCACTGTGCCCATCAATTGTCACCACTGTGCCATCAAACGCAGCCACTCTGCCCATCAATTGCCGCCACTGTGCCATTAAATGCAGCCACTGTGCCCATCAATTGCCGCCACTGTGCCCATCAATTGCCACCACTGTGCCATCAAACGCAGCTATTCTGCCCTTCAATTGCCGCCACTGTGCCATCAAATGCCGCCACTGTGCCATCAAATGCAGCCACTGTGACCATCAAACACCGCCACTGTGCCCATCAAACCTAGCCACTGTGCCAATCAAAGGCAGCCACTGTGCCTCCAAACGCATCCACTGTGCCCCCAAATGCAGCCACTGTGCCCAATAATAGCCACTACTGTGCCCCATCAAACGCAGCCACGATGCCCCATCAAATGCCGCCACTGTGCCCATCAATTGCCGCCACTGTGCCCATCAATTGCCACCACTGTGCCCATCAAATGCAGCCACTGTGCCCATCAATTGCCACCACTGTGCCCCATCAAACGCCGCCAATGTGCTCATCAATAGCCCCCACTGTGCCCCATCAAACGCAGCCACTATGCCCCATCAAACGCAGCCACTGCGCCCATCAATAGCTGCCACTGTGCCCATCAATAGCCGCCACTGTGCCCCATCAAATGCAGCCACTGTGCCCATCAAACACAGCCACTGTGCCCATCAAACGCAGCCACTGTGCCAATCAAATGCAGCCACTGTGCCCATCAAACACAGCCACTGTGCCCATCAACTGCTACCACTGTGCTATCAAATGCAGCCACTGTGCCCATCAAACACAGCCACTGTGCTCATCAAACGCAGCCATTGTGCCAATCAAATGCAGCCACTGTGACCCATCAAACACAGCCACTATGCCCATCAATTGCTACCACTGTGCTATGAAATGCAGCCACCGGTCCTATCAATTGCCGCCACTGTGCTATCAAACGCAGCTGATGTTCCCATCAAACACCGCCACTGTGCCCATCAAACGCAGCCACTGTTTCTATCAAAGGCAGCCACTGTGCCCATCAAACGCAGCCACTGTTCCAATCAAACGCAGCCACTGTTCCATCAATAGCCGCCACTGTGCCCTATCAAACACAGCCACTGTGCCCATCAATAGCCGCCACTGTGCCCCATCAAATGCAGCCACTGTGCCCATCAAACACCGCCACTGTGCCCATCAAACTCAGCCACTGTGCCCATCAAACACCGCCACTGTGCCCATCAAACACAGCCACTGTGCCAATCAAATGCAGCCACTGTGCCCATCAAACACAGTCACTGTGCCCATCAATTTCTTTTTTTTTTTATCAAAAGTTTTTATTGCGCACAGAGTCAAAATGTATACATTACATCTGATACTGACGTGACATACAAATCATAATAGAGGCGTACATTGAACAATTTAACCTTCATTAGTAAAAAATATATTTCCGTGTTCATACATGTAGATTCCTGGGTTCGCCGTCCTTATCACTCAATCAGTATATGTGCATTTTTTAAACCAGAACAAAAAAATAAAAACAACCAGCATATTACAACCAGCAACTTCTCCCCTCCCTCCCTCACCCACCCATAAGTCTGTCTTTGGTAGAATGGTCCACAAATTAAAGTGAACCAGAAAAAAAGGAACAACCACCCTCTCATCAGCCCAAACAGAAAAATTGAGCTCACTATCATCCGTCCTTTGCCTATTCACTTTCCTGAAATAGGTAAAAAAAAAAAAAAAAAAAAAAAACCAGCCTCCCCGCAAAATATTTATCCCTTGCCTTCCAGGGTATCAGCAGAGTCAACCCATCTAAACCATACTTTTTGAAATTTTTTTGAGGCCCCCCTAGCTTCATAAGTCATTTTATACATCAAGACATCAGAGTTAATTACTTTTTTCCACATCCCCAGTGTCAGCGGTTCATCATGTATCCATCTTCTGGCAATAAGCTTTCGTACTCCAAAAAATAAAATTCTCAGAAATAATTTTATGTGTGTACTCATTTGTTCTTGTCCAAACACCCCTAGGAGACACCTTAAGGGAGAGCAAATATTTGGCAAATCAAACTGTTCCGAAATGAATTCTGTCACCTGCGACCATAATGGTCTTACCTTTACACATTCCCAAGTCATGTGTAAGAAAGTACCCTCTGCTCTCCCACACTTATGACAAATAGCCGATTCCCGTCTATGCATTCGATACAATCTAGTAGGTGTATAGTACTGTTGATGTAGGTACCGGAATTGAATCATTTTATCCGTGGAAGAGACTACGGATATTAGATATGTATCCAACACCTTCTGCCACATTTCTTCCGACAGCTCAGGGACAATTGTGACCCAACGTTCCATAGATCTAGAGGTTGTAGTCCCCACCCCTGGGCCCACCGCCCCATAATATCTAGAAATTCTTTTTTTCGGGTCCGGATCCATCAGAATCCTCTCTAAGTCAGTATTCTGAACTATAATTTCATCAGCGCCAAACTGCGCAAGCGCAGCATGGTGTAGTTGGACATACCGAAAGTACCAGTTCCTCGGTATTTCAAAATTCTCTCTCAGCTGTGCAAATGTACAGAAGCGATTGTCCTGATATATATGATGTAAGTATTTTATGCCATGTCTAGCCCAAGAGTTATGTCTGTCAGTTAGTTTCAAAAACTCTGCAAGTGTCTTATTATACCATAGGGGATTGTTCGGTGACAACCACAATGGATCATCCTTCCTACGTCTGGAGCATATATAGAACACTTTCCCCGGTAGTGCCATTACGGATCCCACCTCTCTCCCTGGTATCCCCTTCCTATACAGCATATTTTGAAGTGTTTCCTGCGAGGAGGCAACAGCAGCCTCCAACAGGGCAGTAGCATTGGGTGTTAAAGGGAAAAATCGCCAGTGCAGAAAGGATAATTGCGACGCCAGAAAGTAAGACCTCAAATCTGGTAACGCCATTCCACCCATTGTAACTGGCAGTTTTAAAATCGCCAAGGAGACTCTGGGTGCTTTAGTGCCCCAAAGAAAACCCACAATAATGGAATCTATATTTTTAAAAACCTTCAGAGTCACAAAAACCGGAGAGTTCGAGAGAATGTAAAGAAATTTCGGCAAGAAGATCATTTTAAATAAATTTATCCGTCCCAATAGGGTAATCGGTAAATTCTGCCATTTCCGCACCTTCTCCCGAAAATTTTGTATGACCGGCGTCAAGTTTTTCTCCAAGAACGTAGAGATAGGAAGCTGGATCTCGACCCCTAAATACTTAAAAGATGTGGAGAGTGGAATGGGACATTCCCTCGGGATCACCACCCCCTCATCAATAGGGAAAATGGAAGATTTTTTCCAATTAATCCGGAATCCAGAATAATCTCCAAATTCCTGAATCAATCGGAAAGCCTCTAATAATGAGGGCCCTGGATCCTGCAAGTATAACAACATGTCGTCGGCATAAAGCGAAACTCGCTCCTCAAAATTGCCCAGTTTCAGTCCCACCAATTGCGATGTGGTTCTTAGTTTGACCGCTAAAGGCTCAATTGCCAAGGCAAACAGGAGGGGCGAAAGCGGACACCCCTGCCTGGTACCTCTAAAAATAGGGAAGGAATCCGAAACTATACCATTTACCCTTAATCTTACCAGCGGGTCCGTATAGAGTAACCTCACCCAAGCAATAGAACAAGGGCCAAAACCATATGACTCAAGGAGGTGGAACAGATATGTCCACTCTACGGAGTCAAAGGCTTTTTTTGTATCCAAAGAAGCCACTACTCTAGTCCCCAAATTGTCATGGGCTATCTGAAGGTTTATAAATAGTCTCCTAATATTCATCTGTGCACAACGATCTTGTATAAAACCAGTTTGGTCAGCGTCCACTAAATTTAGTATAACAGATTGCAGTCTACCAGCTAATATTTTTGCAAGGATTTTTGTGTCCATATTCATCAGCGAGATTGGACGGTACAAATCACATTCTCGAGGGTCTTTACCTCCCTTAGGTATTAATACAATCAGGGCTTCCCTCATAGAGGGAGGGAGTCTACCATCCGATCTAGCTGTATTAAAAACTTTCAATAGGCGTGGGGCCATACTGTAACGAAAAGTATTGTACCATTCTGAGGGAAGGCCATCCAGTCCAGGTGCCTTCCTGGGCGGAAAGGAGGCAATCGCCTTCTCTACCTCCTCCACCGTAATACCCGCTTCTAGAGCAGTACTGTCTTCTTCTGTCAATCTAGGTAGTTCTACGTCAGCAATGTATTTCCCCAGTTTCTCCAGTTCCAAGGGGGCACAAGAGCTATATAGTTTTTTATAGAAACGAGCGAAAATATCCAGGATAGCGGCCGAGTCACATATTTCAATCCTAGAATCATCATACACTGCCTTAATATATACAGGGATATAGTCAGGTCTCGCCAGGTATGCCAGAAGCCTGCCATTCTTGTCTCCAAATTCGAATATACGTCTGCGTTGTGCCAAATTTAATTTTGTAGTACGATCTGTGAGGATCGTCTTGTACTCCCTTGTACTGGTTTGTAAAGTCAGTAGTCTTTCTGTAGTAGGGTCTCTAACATATTCAGCTTCCGCCAGTGTCACCTCAGTTTCTTTAAATTGTACCTCTGAGGCCAGTTGTTTTTTAAAACTTCGGACCTCCGTCATGAACACCCCTCGCAGCGTGGCCTTAAAAGCCTCCCATTGGAGAAGTGTGGATGCGGAGCCAGTATTTTCTGCCCAAAAATGTTTGATCGCCTCTGCACATTTGATTTTAATATACTCCTCTTGAAGCCAACTCGCCTCCATTCGCCATAGCCTTAAACCCGGCTTTGGTCCTAGGTTAAGTTCCAGTAGCACGGGGGAATGATCTGATATGGCTCTGGGCAAATATGAAACCCCCTGAACCAACTGCATCCCGTCTCCCTCAGTCAGGACGGTGTCTATCCTGGACAGCGTCTTGTGCGTTTCAGAGTAGCAGGAGTATTCCCGCACTCCAGATTGATGGAAACGCCAGACATCTCTGAAACCATGTGCAGACAACCATCTCGCTAAAGGAGCCGACGTGCCGGATACCGCCCCAAGTCTCTCCAGAGCAGGGTCTGCCACAGTATTGAAATCTCCTAGTATATATATCCTCCCCTCCGCTACCTCATAAACTATCCGTAGCATATCATCTAAATGAGCTAGCGAGAAAGGAGGAGGTACATATAAATTCACTATCGTTAGAAATTTATTCATCACCTGGATTACTAATACCACAAACCTCCCTTTAATATCAGTCCGAACCGCATGTATCGAAATAGGCATAGCCTTGGTAACCAAAGTGGAAACTCCCCGTGCGTACGAAGAGTAAGTAGCATGATAAGCCCCGGCAATATGTGCTCGTTTTAAGGAGAGAACCCTGGAGCCCTGTAGATGCGTTTCCTGGAATAGAATTATATGGGGCTTGTGTTTCTTAATATAATCAAAAATCAAGGAGCGCTTGAATTTAGAATTGAGGCCTCGTACGTTCCAGGCCAAAATTTTGAGACTAACCGCCATATCTATAATTGTAGTAGTAGGCGGCCCTCCCCAGTATTCCTGTCGAATCCAGCCATCCCAATGGGCTCCAGGCCTCTCCCAGTATTCGCAGCGGGCGATGCACGCAGAACATTTGAGAGAATTTCCTGTAATAACAGCAAATGTGAACCACCTCCACCAAAGACAGACTTAAACAAACCCAAAAATTACAGTTTCCAACCCTTCCCCTCCCCCCTCCCTGCACCCAGTCCCAACACACTAGGCACTTTTTTCCCATAACCACAATGAATTAGCAGCAGAGATGCAACTCAAAACTAGTCACATAAGGCAGGTTACTTGGAAGTAACAGTACTACTTAGCATTAGAAAACAATAAAAATAATAAGTCAATAAAAACTCTGTTTTCCCTAGAAAAATAGGAAAAAGAACTTTACTCCCAGCAAGAAAAACTGTTCCAGTAAATTGCAGTTTCAAGTTCCATCTGCAGACACTGTATATCTTTTTTTAACATAGGACAGCGGCAATATAAAACAAAAAAAAGAAATTTCCTCCTTCCCTTTTTTTTTTTTTTTCTCACCCTCCTTTTTTCTTTTTTGTATTTGGGCCGCTAGTATCTATAGAGAAGTCCTCCATAAAAAGAAAAAAAATTTCCAAATGGGAAAAAAGAGCTGTCCCAGAGACAGACCCAAAGGATTAACTTTCCCCCTCCCCCCCCAAGGATAACCATCAGGAAGAGATTGCATCCACAATACACAGATCTCCTGTTCCAGCAATATTTTCAGCATGAAGAAAAAAAATTTTTTTTTTTTTTAATGTTATAGCAAGGAGAAAAAAAAAGGGGGAAGGGATCAACTAGTAAGGCAGGGAGAGATATATCACAAGATACAGTCAGATAGGCAGACAGTATTCTTTCCACCCAAAAAGACAGTTGCCTCACACATTTTCATCTTCCTTAAGGCGATCTAGGAGAGGCTCTATTTCTCCGATGACCACGAGAGTCTAGCCATTCAGACGCTTCAGTAGGATTTGTGAAAAAAAGCGTTTTTCCATTCTCCACAATGCGCAGCTTAGCAGGATATATCATGCTGTAGATCAAGTTGAGATCCCTTAATCTTTTCTTTATGGGTTGAAATGAAGCTCTCTGTTTCTGAGTAACGGCAGAGAAATCAGGATATATTGATATGCGATTTCCATCAGAAGTCATCTCAGGGCCCACTCTGGCTCCCCTTAGAATATTCTCCCGGTCCCGGAAGTGAAGCACTTTTGCTATCATAGACCTGGGAGGGGCTCCCTTTGGAGGGGCCCGGCCTGGAACTGGATGGGCCCTTTCAATAGCAAACATCTTTGTAAAGGTGTCAGGTGCCATATTAGCAATCAGCCATTTCTCTAGATATTCCTCTGGGTGCTTTCCCTCCACTCCTTCTGGGAACCCCACCAGCCTTATATTGTTTCTTCGCATACGGTCTTCCATGTTGGCCATCTTTAAAGTATGTTCAGATAGGGTCTTTCTGGTCACCTGTGCTGCAGTATCTAAGGGTCTTATATTATCCTCCAAGGCAGTAACACGGCGGTCTGTAATCTGTGCCTTCTCCCTCAGTTTTTGCATATCATGTTTGATGAATGAGAACTCCACTCTTAGCTCTTCAAAATGATCTAGTAACTTTGCTTGGCCTCCCTGAATGGCCGCCATTATCTGTGACAGGGACGGTTCCTCCTCTCCCACCACCTCCCTGTCAGCTCTCGCCCAGCGATCTTTCAACCTGTCCAGCGATCTTCCCCTGTGTATCACTACCTCTCTTTGGGGCTTAGGACTCACCCTGTCCACTGCTGAGGATGAGGATGCCTGAGGCGGTGTCCCTGTGGATCTCTGCAGCGGCGGCCATTCCTCCTCCTCCTCCTGTGTTCCAGCGCCATTTTGAGAGCCCCAGGCGAATTGTGCCAGCCGCTCACCGGCGGATTTGGGGCACGGAGGGCCATATTTTACCATCCCTGAGGGTGCCTGGTGTATCCCAGCACACATCCCCAGCCGTTGGCCGAAAAAACAAGCGCCGCTGTCCCAGGATTTTATCAGGATAGTTTGTCTGCAGACGGAGCTCCGGTCAGACGCTCCTTACATGCTGCGCGCTAGCTCCGCCCTGTGCCCATCAATTTCTACCACTGTGCTATCAAATGCAGCCACTGTGGCCATCAAACACCGCCACTGTGCTCATCAAACGCAGCCACTGTGCCAATCAAATGCAGCCACTGTGCCCATCAAACACAGCCACTGTGCCCATCAATTGCTACCACTGTGCTATCAAACGCAGCCACCGTTCCCATCAATTGCCGCCACTGTGCTATCAAACGCAGCCAATGTTCCCATCAAACACCGCCACTGTGCCCATCAAATGCAGCCACTGTTTCTATCAAATGCAGCTACTGTGCCCATCAAACGCAGCCACCGTTCCAATCAAACGCAGCCACTGTTCCATCAAACGCAGCCACTGTGCCCATCAATTGCCGTCACTGTACATCAAACGCAGCCACTGTGCCCATCAATTGAAAGAGGAAGGGGTGTGGTTTACAGATGACAGGGCATGTCTTAAATAGGAAGGGGTGTGGCCTTGACAAAAAGGGGTGGGTCATATTTAAATTAGCGGGTGCATGAGTTTAGTCAGGCCTAGGGCAGCACAAAACCTAAATACACCACTGGGTGGGTGGCTGCATCCATATGTACACATCAAATTATATTTTTCTTTCATGTATTTTTTTTTGTGTGTGTTTTGAACAAACAACAAATAAAAAAAAACAAACAAATAAACTTTATATATTACAATAAATATACTGGGGCCATGCTGTCTGGGCTATGAAGATGAGTTTAATGCCGCGTACACACGGTCGGACTTTTCGACCGGACTTGTCTGACAGACGCTGACGGACCAAATCTGGCGGACAATCCGATCGTGTGTGGGCTTCACCGGACCTTCAGCGGACTTTTCCAGTCGCAAATCTTACGGACTTTAGATTTGGAACATGCTTTAAATCTTTAGGTCGTAACTCCGCCGGACCCAGAAATCCGCTCGTCTGTATGCTAGTCTGACGGACAAAAACCGACGCTAGGGCAGCTATTGGCTACTGGCTTTTAACTTCCTTATTTGTGTATGTCATCACGTACAAATCCGTCAGACTTTGGTGTGATCGTGTATAGGCAAGTCCGGTCGTTAGAAAGTCTGTTGAAATTCCGCCAAAAGTTCGTCGAAAGTCTGTCGAAAGTCTGTCGGACCGGCTGTCGGACTTTTGTAGCTGAAAAGTCTGACCATGTGTACGCCCCATAAGTCTCAGGATGGTAAACAATGGTGGAGATCAGAATGTCCATGCCCCTTGTTCTTTCCAGTTTCTTGCTTGCCCCATTGGGGCATGAGGAAAAAGCTGGTTAGTTGGTTAGTAGTGTGTCAGTAATGGCAATGCTGGTGCAGAGCCCAGTATACACGCATCTTCACCAGTATTCACGCATCTTCACCAGTATACACGCATCTTCACCAGTATACACGCATTTTCACCAGTATACACTAGGGATGAGCCGAACACCCCCCGGTTCGGTTCGCACCAGAACCTGCGAACGGACCGAAAGTTCGCACGAACGTTAGAACCCCATTGACGTCTATGGGACTCGAACGTTCGAAATCAAAAGTGCTCATTTTAAAGGCTAATTTGCATGGTATTGTCCTAAAAAGGGTTTGGGGACCCGGGTCCTACCCCAGGGGACATGTATCAATGCAAAAAAAACTTTTAAAAACGGCCGTTTTTTCGGGAGCAGTGATTTTAATAATGCTTAAAGTAAAAAAAAAAAAAGTGAAATATTCCTTTAAATATCGTACCTGAGGGGTGTCTATAGTATGCCTGTAAAGTGACGCGTGTTTCCCGTGTTTAGAACAGTCCCTGCACCAAATGTCATTTTTAAAGGAAAAAATCTCATTTAAAACTGCTTGCGGGTTTAATGTAATGTCGGGTCCTGGCAATATGGATGAAAATCAGTGAGACAAACGGCATGGGTACCCCCCAGTCCATTACCAGGCCCTTTGGGTCTTGTATGGATATTAAGGGGAACCCCGCACCCAAATTAAAATAAGGAAAGGTGTGGGGCCACCAGGCCCTATATACTCTGAACAGCAGTATACAGGCGGTGCAAACAAGACAGGGACTGTAGGTTTGTTGTTAAGTAGAATCTCTTTGTAATTTTGAACGGGTACATTTTTAACGTGTTTAGCTCCAGCCAAAAAATCTTTTTTAAGCTTTTTGGAAAACATAGGGAAGGGTTATCACCCCTGTGACATTTGTTTTGCTGTCTGTGCTCCTCTTCAGAAGATTTCACCTCACTTTTTGTCCCAGTGGATTGGAAAGCATCAGTGGAAAGGAGAAATGTTTTTCCCATATTAACTCTTACAGGAGAGAATTTCCCTTCCTAGGGGTAGATTTATTCTCACTTCCTGTTGTCTCCTTCCGTTTGCAAGTAGGAGTCGTTTGTAAGTTAGTTGTTTGAAACTAGGGTCCTGCCCTATATACTCAGCAGAAATTTGGGCCTTAGGTGTTGCTGTGGCCACAACACTGTAAGCCCTCACAGGGCCCTGCTGTGAAATATTAGATCAAGAATTGTAATTACATGCCCCTGTTGAACAGGAGCTGAAAAATTAGGCCTTAGGCACTGGTGCTGGTGCCACAACACTGCAACCCCTCACAGACACTCTAGTTGGAACACAGGAACGAGCCCTGCTCCAAAGTATTGCATCAAAAATTGTAATTACACGCCCCTGTTAAACAGCGGCAGAAAAAATGGGCTTTAGGCACTGGTGCTGGTGCCACAACACTGCAACCCCTCACAGACACTCTAGTTGGAATGCAGGAACGAGCCCTGCTGCAAAGTATTACATCAAAAATTGTAATTACACGCCCCTGTTAAACAGGGGCTGAAAAATTGTGCCTTAGGCACTGGTGGTGGCGCCCAGAACCAAAAATGTTCTTACAAGCTATCAGCGTGATGATTGAGGAGGAAGAGGATAATTACTCAGGGATAGTCACTCAGCATCAGCATAGGCAGTCTTTGAAGGGATCTGAGATTTCAAAAAAAAATATTCCGTTACATCAGCATCAGGTGCTTGGTAGCTGGTGGTGATCCAAGACTGATTCATTTTTATGAAGGTCAGTCGATCGACCGAGTCAGTGGACAGACGCACCCTGTGATCGGTTACCACGCCTCCAGCAGCACTGAATGTGCGTTCTGAAAGAACGCTGGATGCAGGACAGGCCAGTAGCTCAATTGCATACTGTGCAAGCTCTGGCCAGTGATCCATCCTCAAGACCCAGTAACCCAGAGGATTTTCGGTGGGAAAGGTGTCCAAGTCTGATCTTGCCCCTAGGTATTCCTGCACCATGTAAAACAGACGCTGGCGATGGTTGCTGGAACCGATCATACCTTGGGGCTGCGGACCAAAAAATTGTCTGAACGCATCGGTCAGACGGCCACCTTCTCCACCGCTCCTTCTTTGACTGACCGAAGCCTCAGCAACACGTTGTCCAGAAACAGGAGTTTGTAACCTCCCAGTCTCTGGGAACGCGTTGCACAGACCTTTCTGCAAGTCCGGAGTCCTCTGGGTCACTAAGGACGACATGGTCCGCAGCCACCTCCTCCCAGCCACGTACAAGTCCATGTGTTTCTTGGGACTGATCCCTTAAAGACTGCTGCTGATGCTGAGTGCCAGGATCCACCTCCATACTGACACAATCTTCCTCCTCCTCCTCCTCCTCTTCCTCCTCGTCCTCTTCCTGTGTGATCAGCGGGCACGCAGGAACACTGTCTGGATAAAGGGGGCCTTGAGAGCTAAGGAAGTCCTCCTCTTCCTATCTCTGTTCTGCCTCAAGTGCCCTGTCCATTATTCCACGCAGCGTGTGCTCCAACAGGTGAACAAGGGGGACAGTGTCACTGATGCATGCACTGTCACTGCTCACCATCCTCGTGGCCTCCTCAAATGGTGACAGGACAGTGCATGCATCCCTGATCATGGCCCACTGGCGTGGAGAAAAAAAAACAAGCTCCCCTGACCCTGTCCTGGTGCCATAGTCACACAGGTACTCATTGATGGCCCTCTGCTGCGTGTGCAGCCCCTGCAGCATGGCCAACGTTGAGTTCCACCTGGTGGGCATGTCACAGATTAGGCGGTTCTTGGGCAGGTTAAACTCCTTTTGGAGGTCTGTCAGCCGAGCACTGGCATTATATGACCGGCGGAAATGCACACAGACTTTCCTGGCCTGCCTCGGGACATCCTGTAAGCCCGGGTACCTGCCCAAGAACCGCTGCACCACCAAGTTAAGGACGTGAGCCAAACAGGGCACATGGGTCATTTGTCCCTGTCGGGGGGCAGAGAGGAGGTTGGTGCCATTGTCGCAAACCACCATTCCTGCCTTAAGTTGGAGTGGCGTCAACAACCTCTGAACCTGCCCCTGCAGAGCTGACAGAACCTCTGCCCCAGTGTGGCTCCTGTCCCCCAAGCACACCAGCTCAAGCACCGCATGGCATCTTTTGGCCTGCGTACTTGCGTAGCCCCTTGAACGACTACGGAGCACCGCTGGTTCCGAGGAAGAGGCCATGGAGGAAGAAGAAGAGGAGGGGGTGAAGGAGAGAGGTGTGTCACAATCATTAGCATTTTGGAGGCGTGGTGGCGGAACAACCTCCAACACTACTGCACCTTGTCCTGCATCCTTCCCAGCTGCCAGCAGAGTCCCCCAATGCGCCGTGAAACTTAGGTAACGTCCCTGTCCATGCCTGCTGGACCATGAGTCAGCGGTAATATGCACCTTACCGCTGACCGCCCTGTCCAGCGAGGCATGGACATTGCCTTCCACATGCTGGTAGAGAGCCGGAATCACCTTCCGTGAGAAAAAGTGGCGTTTGGGTACCTGCCACTGAGGAACCGCACATTCCACAAACTCACGGAAGGGGGCAGAGTCTACCAACTGAAAAGGCAGCAGTTGAAGTGCTAGCAATTTTGCCAAGCTAGCATTCAACCGCTGGGCATGTGGATGGCTGGGAGCAAACTTCTTTCGGCGGTGCAGCAGCTGGGGCAGGGAAATTTGCCTGGTACAATCTGACGTCGGTGTACCAAAATCAGATTGCCCACAAGTATGTGGCTGTGACACACCTAATTCTACACCTTCATTCCTCTCAGTGCAGGTCTCAGAGAGGACTGAAGGTCTAGTGGGGTTGGAAATCTCAGCTGATGAGGAGCAAGCAGAGGTCCTCTTTGTTCTTTGGTGTGGGTCTTTTAGATACGCTTGCCAACGAACTGCATGGCAGGTCAACATATGTCTGGTCAAGCATGTGGTACCCAAGCGGGAGATGTTTTGGCCACGCGAGATACGCTTGAGACATATGTTGCAAATAGCAGCGGTGCGATCTGATGCACTCGTCTCAAAAAAGGCCCACACCAAAGAACTTTTTGAATAACGTGCAGAGACTGCAGCGCCCTGCACATGTGGAGCTTTGGGGTGTGATGCAGTCAATGTGCTGCCCTTAGGCTGGCCCCTGGAGGGCATCCTGCCTCGTTGGTGATGTGCCGCCTCCTCCTCCTCCTCCTCCTCCTCTCTCCTATCAGGCACCCACGTTGAGTCAGTGACCTCATCATCCCCTCCCTCCTCATCACTGGAGCAAACCTGGCAGTATGCTGCAGCAGGGGGAGCATGACTGCCAGATTGCTGTCCTTCTTGGGCACCCCCTCTGTCCGTGCTCATGTTACTGCCTTCATCGAGCTCAGTATCATCATCAGAGCCTTCCAAACACTGGGCATCCTCCTGGAGCATGTACCCAACACTGTGGTCAAACAGTTCGAGGGACTCCTCAGGAGGACATGGTGGGGCTAGGGAAGGAGTCACTGATGACATTGAGCCGAGGGAAGAGGCCGCTGCTTTGCCAGGCAAAGTACCCTGGGCATGGGTGAGAGAGGATGAGGAGGATGAGGACGGCTTGGTCATCCACTCGACCAAGTCTTCCGCATGTTGCGGCTCAACATGGCCAGCTGCCGAAAAAAAGCCCAAGCGTGTCCCATGGCCACGTGCTGATGAGGATGCACCGTCTCCACGACCAGCACTAGACACAGAGCCTGCTTGCCCTCTCTTATTGGCTTGTGACTGTCTGCCTCTCCTTCTTGGCCTTCCAGACATACTAATGGCCTGTAGCTGCACTAAGCTGGGATATATATATATATATATATATATATATATATACTGATACTGCAGCTAGCAAAATCAACTGCCTGCCTGTAGTATGAGAACACCACCAACCTTCTACAGGTAGCTTTAGCTGAACACTGTGAGGTGGACGCACCCCACTAACTTGTAGGTTTAGCAGAACACTGTGAGCAGGATGCACCCCAATAACTTGTAGGTTTAGCTGAACACTGTGAGCAGGACGCACTGCACTAAATGTAAATAGTCTAGCTGCCTGACTGTGGTGCTAATAGGATCAAAAGAACACCAGTAATTTTCTTCAAAATACTGTAACAAGACAAGCCTGCTTGTCAGTAGGAATATAACAGGAACGGATCTAGCTGAACACTGTGAGCAGGACGCACTGCACTAAATGTTAATAGTCTAGAAGATAACAGGAACGGATCTAGCTAAACTGAATACAGTGTATATATATATATATATATATATATATATATATATATATATATATATATATATATATATATATATATATATATATATATATGCAACACCTGGGATGCATATATATACACAATACACTTTAAGTGCAGCTAAACTGACTGACTGTCCTGCCTAATCTAGCTAACTCAAATGAAATGACACTGTCTGTCTCTCTCTATTTCTCAGCACACCGGAACACACTGCACAGGGCCGCCGTGCAGACGGCCTTATATAGTGTGGGGTGTGTACTAAATCCCCTGAGCCATAATTGGCCAAAGCCTCCTTGGCTTTGGCCAATTACGGCTCTCTGTTAAGGCGTCGCTGTGATTGGCCAAGCATGCGGGTCATAGTGCATGCTTGGCCAATCATCAGCAAGCAATGCACTGCGATGCCGCAGTGAATTATGGGCCGTGACGCGCCACACGAATTTGGCGCGAACGGCCCATATCGTTCGCAATTCGACGAACGATCGAACAGCCGATGTTCGAGTCGAACATGGGTTCAACTTGAACACGAAGCTCATCCCTAGTATACACCCATCCTCGCCAGTATACACGCATCTTCACCAGTATACACCCATCTTCACCAGTATACACCCATCTTCACCAGTATACACCCATCTTCACCAGTATACATGCATTTTCACCAGTATACACCCATCTTCACCAGTATACACCCATCTTCACCAGTATACATGCATTTTCACCAGTATACACACATCTTCACACCACCATAGACACACCACTCTGCTTTTTAAGGCTGGTCTGTTCATTACAGAGGCTGGATAAGGGGGATTATTGTCCCAACAGTTGCTGGGTGCTATGTGGTTCTTTGAAGTGGGTTCAGATAACAGTTACACCGACATATATCTGTACAGAGAAAACAAAAAATGAAATTAAAAAATAAGATTGCTCCACCATGCTTTATGCCGTAAATATAGTTTTATCGTAGTGTTAAGATGGACAAGACATGGAATACAATCTGTACTTTGTTTAAAAAATAACACTAAGAAGTCTATTTATAAAAATATTAAATACATTCGCGCTAATCCACAAATGAAAAAATTGTGAAAAATGAAATAAAGTGAAAATATGACCAACTAATTAGTGAAAACCAATTTGTAATAATAGAAGTCCCGGTAAGTAATATTATACGATCAAAGTTGAGTGTTGTTCCAACAGTTCAGATCGTGGTAAAAAATATACAGTCCAAAGACCAAAAAACCCTTTCAGTGATGGTGACACCGTCCCACACCACAAAAGAAGTGACACCTCCACCACAAGAAATGCCTGCTTTGATGTGGACCTTCTATCACGGGAGGTTTTTTTTGCGGCTAATACGCAGCCAGGTCCTTTGTTTGCATAGGGAGATGTGTATATGGCCGTCCCACCATATATCAACTTCTGGGGTCACAAGTACCACAACTGATATGGCTCAATCTTTAACAGGAAAACTTTATAGATGTCCTCTGAATACTCATAATCATAGAAGTTTCCCAAAAAATATAAAGGCTCGCCATAGTGTAAAACCATAAACATTTATTAAGTATAAAAAGTAATGCACTTACATCAAGTTTGCATTGACACGCATGGGAAAAGCTCAAGCCAGCTGGCCCTAGTAAAAACGCTCGTCCTTCCAGGATCTTTGAAGTGTGGTGACGTCAGCACATCACTCCATATGACGCGTTTAGTCACAGATGACGTCGTACAGGAATAACACTCAACTTTGATCATATGATATTCCTTCCCGGGACTTCTATTTTTATGAATTTTTTTTCACTAATTAAATAAAGAAGCTGAGGGTAAAGGTGATGGACTGGCCAAGCATGTCTCCAGAACTAAAACCTATTGAGCATCTGTGGGGCATCCTTAAACAGAAGGTGGAAGAGTGCAAGATCTCTAACATCCATCCTTTCTTCGGTGTTGTCACATGAAAAGATAGAAGAAAATATTTACACAAATGTGATATATATATATATATATATATATATATATATATATATATATATATATATATATATATATATATATATATATATATATATATATATATATATATATATATATCACACAATACAGGGTTTTTTGTGACGCCTGTGCAAAACCTGGAGGCATTCGATTAGCAAAGGTTTTGCTTCTTTTTCTTTAAAAAGTCAGCTGGAGAACTGGATTTTCATTTTTTCTTAAAGTGTTACCAAACCCAGGACTCTGCAGTCACTATATCTGGTCTCTCCAGGACTCTGCAGTCACTATATCTGGTCTCCCCAGGAGCCTGCAGTCACTATATCTGGTCCCCTCAGGACTCTGCAGTCACTATATCTGATCTCCCCAGGACTCTGCAGTCACTATATCTGGTCCCCTCAGGACTCTGCAGTCACTATATCTGATCTCCCCAGGACTCTGCAGTCACTATATCTGGTCTCCCCAGGACTCTGCAGTCACTATATCTGGTCTCCCCAGGACTCTGCAGTCACTATATCTGGTCTCCCCAGGAGCCTGCAGTCACTATATCTAGTCCCCTCAGGACTCTGCAGTCACTATATCTGATCTCCCCAGGACTCTGCAGTCACTATATCTGGTCCCCTCAGGACTCTGCAGTCACTATATCTGATCTCCCCAGGACTCTGCAGTCACTATATCTGGTCTCCCCAGGACTCTGCAGTCACTATATCTGGTCTCCCCAGGACTCTGCAGTCACTATATCTGGTCTCCTCAGGACTCTGCAGTCACTATATCTGGTCTCCCCAGGACTCTGCAGTCACTATATTTGGTCTCCCCAGGGCTCTGCAGTTACTATATCTGCTCTCCCCAGGACTCTGCAGTCACTATATCTGATCTCCCCAGGACTCTGCAGTCACTATATCTGGTCTCCCCAGGACTCTGCAGTCACTATATCTGGTCTCCCCAGGACTCTGCAGTCACTATATCTGGTCTCCTCAGGACTCTGCAGTCACTATATCTGGTCTCCCCAGGACTCTGCAGTCACTATATTTGGTCTCCCCAGGGCTCTGCAGTTACTATATCTGGTCTCCCACAGTACACAGAATATGGAAATCCAATTAATTAAGTAAATATAAACTGCTAAATACCTTTTCTCATCAGCAGTATATAGCAGTCTTGTGATTTCTATCAGTGTCCTGCTGAGCACTGGTTAAAGCTTGTAGGGGGAGTTTCATTCTCCTCTGACTGTCCTATGTGGCTGCATGACCCCTGACACTCTGTCTAGACAGTGCTAATTGGCCCTGTGCTGATCACATGCACCCTCCCCAAAGATGTGCTCTCTAGCAATACACATCAAACTGAGCATGTGCAGAGTGCCTTCAGGGCTCTGCACTATCAGGAGATGGATTGGGGACTGTGAAAGAAGGGGAGGATCAGAGAAGATGGGATCACACAATCTTTTTACACAATGCAGGGGATTAACTCTTTAGGTTCCACAGTGAGTATAACAAACATGCTTTACTGTGTAACAGACTGATTTTACTGTTGTGGGTTTAGTAACACTTTACATTTGTTTTAAAATAACTTATAAATACAATTATTAAAATAAAAATGATGATTTAGATATTTAGATATTAGATAATCCCACCAATAGAATGCATCTGTCCCTCATTGATATGTTATAGTTATAATAGTCATAGTGCTGAGGGTACGTAATGGTTAAGAAGAGACAAACAGCCTCCAGTCCTGAAGTGGTGAAGTACGATGGTATAATGGAAAATTCTAGGAAATTGTTCACATGGGTTGCTCCGTGCTTTAGATGCTGGCATTAAAATAAAACTCACCACATTTATGCAAAGTCAATCATGAGACGGATCTCTGAAGACTATTTCCATAATTCCAACCTCAAATGTATCATTCTGTCTGCTATCACTGGACGTGTCTCGTCATCTCTGTCCGGAGATCACACCAAACCTCAACATGATGTCTCCGTACTCTATATCTATTTTAGTCTGTTCAGTCTTGGGACTCAGCTTGGCAATCCCTTCTAACATTTGTATTGTGATGGGTAACCTGGACATCATCAGAAAGAAAGGGAAGTTGAGTCCCACCGATGTAATCTTTCTGGTTAAGGGAATTGTGAATATTCTTCTCCAGTGTGTGATGAGTCTACAGGGAATGTTCTTTGTCTTTTCTCTGGAAACCTTTTATATTAGACAAGTATTTGGGTTTATGAACACATCAATTTACTTCCTAACATATTACAACTTCTGGTTGACCGCCTGGCTCTCGGCTCATTACTGTACCAGCATCACCAATCTCAGCTATGGGTTCTTCATCTGGTTAAAGAGAATTGTGTCCAATTTCCTGGGTCAACTTCTATTCCTGACAGCACTTGGTGTGTTCATTGTGAGTGCCCCGGGCTCCTGGATTGTGTTTGAAGAAAGTATCCAGTCTTCTGAGAACAGTACAGAAGCCTCTGTTATTGGGTTCCATAAATTGCTTTCCTATTTTGTGCCTGCAAACACCCTAGGCTGCATTCTACCATTCTGCCTTAGTCTTCTGTGCCTGGTCCTCACTTTCAACTTTCTGCTCAAACATGTCTGGAGGGTGAAGAATAATGACTCTGGATCAACACGTCCAAATCTTCAGGCTCATGTCACTGCACTGAGGACAATCTTCTTCTTACTTCTCATTTTCACCTTATTTTGCGTGTCTCGAGTGCTTATATTTCCTCAAAATTCATTACTGTTAAGAGTCAGTTTGTGCTTACAAATATTTTCTCCATCGGTGGAGGCTGCCATCATCTTCCAGGCCAGCAACAAGCTGAGATGGATCATTCTGAGAAGATTCTGGAGAAAAAGCAGGAGGAACACAGAGACTTAAAATGTAGAGGGCCCTCAACGTTAATGTCTAAATATTAACAATAACCTCTTTGAATAGAAATGTATGTGGTAGCGATCATCTTAAAGTGTCAGATGGAGTGTAGAAGGGTTATAACCCCCAACATGTTTGAGTGTGTGTTTGTGACTGGTCCTGCCTTGTTGGTTCTGTTCCATCTCTTTGGAAATCTACCAGACAATGGAGTTTGATTTACTAAAACTGGAGAGTGCAAAATCTTGTGGGGCTCTTTTTTTTTGTTTGTCAAAGCTTAATTGAACAGGTTGAAGTTAGAAGTTGATTGGCTAACATGCACTAGATTTTGCACTCTCCAATTTTAGTAAATCAGCCCCACGGTCTTACTGATATTTCTGCTGTTTAACATCTACAATGTTTCAGTATCTTGAGATCGTGTCTTTATCTAATGACTTCATTGTTCAATGTTCCCCTGAAATGTCCTTCTAGTTATATGGTTTTCATAGTTCAATCATCTACCATACATCATACATACACACTGTTTTGTCCATTTTTTTTTTTTTTTGTTTAGAGTCCTCCAATCATTTTCTAACTGGGGGATCTATTAAGGGGATTGAGCCGAACTCTGGACCATGACTTCTGGAGGATCAGTGATTGCCATTTATTTCATTCTGTTTTTTTTTTTTTTGCTATTTTATAAAATGAATCATTAAGGTGTAAGAGGAACGAGAGTGCCACATCAGTTTGAACAGTCATGAAAACACATGAAATATGTTTATGTGACCCAGAAATGCCAATGTGTTTTGGGTACATATTATTAGTAGTAAGTGTATCAGCATTCTGGACTAGGGTTGTAAGAAGGAGATAAAACTTCCAGATGAACTGTCTCTTAGTTGGGTATCCGGTCATTGACTGGGAAGTTTGTTCTCCTTCCTACAATCCTAGTCCAGAACGCTGATACACTTATTACCATAACACAAACCCCACAAAGGGGGGATTGTTGCGCCCCAGAAACACATTGGGGTTTTCTATGTTGAATAAACAATTTTATTGATCTGTTCAACTGTTGTGGTGCTCTCAATGTTCCTCCTCCTTATTGCTAAGTCTAGAGATCCCTGGGGGTACCCCAACTGATGAAGAACAGCCTCCAATGACCCCATCTATGTCCACAGATCATATAACACATTTTTTTCGGCTATATGCAAGGCACATATACACTATATTGCCAAAAATTTGGGACGCCTGCCTTTAAACACACATGAACTTTAATGGCATCCCAGTCTTAGTCCGTAGGGTTCAATATTGGGTTGGCTCCACCCTTTGCAGCTATAACAGCTTCACCTCTTCTGGGAAGGCCATCCACAAGGTTTAGGAGGGTGTCTATGGGAATGTTTGACCATTCTTCCAGAAGAGCATTTGTGAGGTTAGGCACTGATGTTGGACGAGAAGACCTGGCTCGCAGTCTCCGCTCTACTTCATCCCAAAGGTGTTGTATCAGGTTGGGGTCAGGACTCTGTGCAGGCCAGTCAAGTTCCTCCATCCCAAACTCGCTCATCCCTGTCTTTATGGGACTGCTACATACTCATGCTGCCTCTTTGCCTAACTTTCACCCGTGTTCCAGAAAGCTCTACTAGTTTCTAGAAGGAGAAGTCTAAGCGAACTTTAACAGCACCAAAACACAGGAGCAGCCCTAACTAATGCATTGCAGCATTCTGTTAAGCAGATCCACTGAAGATAGATTTGCCTCTAGCCCCACCGTTAGGCGGAAGAGCAAATTACACTAGTCTAACTATTTACCTCCTAGCACCTAAACTAGAAGGGTGCTACACCAGCATATGGTGCATTCACATATTTCATTATTCGTAATGTTAGGCCTTCTCTGCACTTTCTCCAGTTCCATGATATCCTTTTTGAGAACTGGAGCCCAAAACTGAACTGCATATTCCAGATGAGGTCTTTCCAGGTGGGTGGGCGCACCCATTAGTACACATCAAATTATATTTTTCTTTCACGTTCTATTTTTTTTGTGTGTTTCAAGCAATGTAACAATATTTACCCGATATGTATGTTCTATTTAGTAGATAAGATTCCACGCTTTTCCTGAAGAAGCTTCACGGCGAAACATGTAGAATATAAGAGTGGATTACAGCATTACAACATCAAAACGTGTCCCTTTCTACCTAAACGGATGCGGATGTATTGTATATAATGCTATTTTAAACTTTTTGTATTACAATAAATATACTTTTTTTTTATTTAATGTGTTTACCATATATCTTCCAATATAAGTGCACCTTCAAAGTCCCATATCTCCCAAATTTTGCCTTCTTATGTATATTTTAGGGGATGGTGGTGCCATATATCTTTTATAATAGATTCTGGAGTTGATCACATATACCTTTTGCATTTAATTGTATAATGTGTCAATGCTTATATAGCAAAAATACAGAATTACACCTGGAATCAGTATATGGTTCTAAAAAAAAAAAAAATGAAGGTAAAGAGTTAAATAAGTGGAAAAAAACAAATAAATACATAAATAATAATAATTAATGATGATATGGATCCAGGAGTTACACATTTTTACAAATTCTGGAAACCTGCAAGGCTAGAGATGAGCGAACCGCCCTGAGTTTGGATCGAGCTTTTAGGCAAACTTCGAAGAAGTTTGGATGCCAAACCCAAACCTTACTGAAGTCAATGGGAGCCAAATCTGTCAAATTGAAAAGTAACTCACTGTCATTTCTGGGCTGATAGGCAAAGGATGTAAAAAAAATAGCAAGGGGACTTGCACTGCCCTGGGGAACATGTACAAATGAAAAAAAAAAAATGAATTCCATTTGGCCAGGAGCTATGATTTTGTTGAATAATTAAAGTGAAATATTAGGGGTGTACGGGGAATCAATAGGAAACTAGATGATTTTAAGGGAAATAGAGTAAGGACTATGAATGTGTAAGTAAGGTTTCAATATAGGATGTGTAACTGTTGACCTTCTTCCCTTAGGGTTTTTTTTTTTGGGGGGGTGTTGTTTTTTCTTTTGTTTCTGTTTTATTTTTGATGTGTGTAATGTTTTGTATCATGTTTGATGGAACGACTACGCCGTCTATGTATGAATTTGTGAATGCCTGTATAATAATTTTCAATAAATTTAGATTGAAATAAAGTGAAAAATTAAAAGTGTCCAGCTCCATTCTTGGGGAGAGGGGGGGTGTCCTAATCCTGCCTGTGAAGGGACATCTCTGTAATGTACAGAATGTGCTGCAGCAGCTCTGATATTTACAAAGGAAAAAAGGTTCTAAATTTGCAGCAAATGGCATTGCATTGTCAACTTTAATTTTTTTTTTAAAAAGTTTTAAAAAAGCACACAGACCCCTTAAAGGGTCATATTGTGTAATTTGGGAGGACCTTTAGCGGAGTTTGTGTGCTTTTGTTTTTTGGCCGGAAATTTAAGCGGACTTGTTTTTCTTTGTAAGTGAACATCCGACAGCAAGTATAGAAGTCCAGAGTGTTCCAAGTATAGAAGTCCAGAGTGTTCCAAGTATGGAAGTGTAGAGTCCTCCAAAATTTACGCCAGACCCTGTGAGTATGGTGTGAACTAGGGTTGCACCGATACCAGTATCAGTATCTGTATCGGTGCCAATGTCGAGTATTTTCACAAGTATCGGAACTTGTGCAAATGCACCGATACCTCAAACCGATACTTTCAGGCTCAGTTCTTTGAGCTGTCGGTGGGTCTCCTCTGTTGACAGCTGAAGTGTAAAAGAAGTCCGGTAATTGGAGCTGTCCAAAAAAAAAAAACAACTGGCAATGTTTATTAACAACATTGCTCAGCCCTGGAACATTAAAATAAAAAGAAACATTGTTTCTTTTTGTATCTTTCTGTTTCTTTATCTGCAGATCAAAGGGATGAACAAATGTTCCTCTGTTTAACCCCTTATAAACCCTTCATTTACTCTAATCAGCCTTAATTAACCCCTATTCTCCTCCATTTAATTATTATTTGCCTGATTTTTTTTTTTTAAATGATAAATGATTGAAACTTTTTTTTTTGTTTGCTTTGTTAGTGAATATTTTTACACATATATATTAACATATATTTATACATTTACATTGAAAAAGCACAAAATAAAAAAAAAATAAAAAAATTTTTAAATTTATAAATAACTTTTCAATGCTTTGTACCATTGCAGACAGCTGAAGTGAAAACAAAATAGTTGCGGTAGGTATCAGTAATCGCGGTAGGTATCGGTAATTGCGGTAGGTATCAGTAATTGCGGTAGGTATCGGTAATTGCGGTAGGTATCAGTAATCGCGGTAGGTATCGGTAATTGCGGTAGGTATCAGTAATCGCGGTAGGTATCGGTAATTGCGGTAGGTATCAGTAATCGCGGTAGGTATCGGTAATTGCGGTAGGTATCAGTAATCGCGGTAGGTATCGGTAATTGCGGTAGGTATCAGTAATCGCGGTAGGTATCGGTAATTGCGGTAGGTATCAGTAATTGCGGTAGGTATCGGTAATTGTAGTAGGTATCAGTTGCTGGAGATATTGGTATCGGCGAGTACTAAAAAAGTATCGGTACTCGTACTCGTTGTAAAAAAAAATGGTATCGGTACATCCCCAGTATGAACTTTAAGAGGGTATCTCAAGCAAAAAAAAATGCATGAGGTCCCTCGGGAAATCCATACTAGATGCTTAAATCCTCATAACCCTTGTCAGATAGTTGTGGGGGTGTCTGCAGGTATAAGGAAACCCTCCCTTCTACTTCCTCTCCCCGCTCCTTCCTCCCCCGTCACCCAGTTTTTACCATCCCCCATATTCATTGTTGGAAACCCTCAACCCATTTATTTACTTTCCCCTGTTTTTAGATATAACTGCCAATCCTACCTTTATCATCCAAAACCCCATCAATGTATAGAAGCGTCCTTCCTTGTCAGGGGGATGAGGAGTCAACCCCTATGGGCTCCCCAGGCTTCACTCCCATCGAGCCGGTCATTGACCTTTTACAGGTGCAGTTTTAGATATTCAATTATGTTTTTTTTTTTTTTTAGTACATATTTCAAATTTAGGAACTAGTTACATTATAGATTATATGGGCACTTTGTTATAGGTGCTTGTTCTGTTCCTCTCTCTCTCTCTCTCTCTCTCTCTCTCTCTCTCTCTCTCTCTCTCTCTCTCTCTCTCTCTCTCTCTCTCTCTCTCTCTCCTTCCCACAATGTGCCATAGTGCATATAAGAAGCTTTATTGGAATGTATTTTGTAGATTTGTTAACTGATCATTAAAAGAGATGTAAATTCGATGTGATATCATTTATGAACATTGTTGAAATACACAATGAACGTATATATTTTCCTTGGTATATGTTTTATATATGCATTTTTTGTGTTAATAATATGTTTCATTACAGTATATAGATAATCTGTGATATAATCCGAGGCCCTGATGAAGCGGGTTATCCCGCGAAACGCGTAGGCCATGTACCCGGATTTTCCAGTTGGGATAACAACACCCTGGACAACCTTACTGTAAATGTTTTTAGAACTTTTTTACAATCAGTTATGTGTATGTATAGAATAACGATATGTTTATATTTTACATAAATGTCTATGATTTGAGTTTTCATTAGACCTTGCACCCTGTAAAGTCCCACCACTTTTTGTTCTAATATGGTACCTTGTCAGATGGTTGCAGGGATGTCTGCAGGTGTAGGGATCGGAATCTGGGCCCCAAGATTCCAGCCTCCTATATACATGATTATAAATATGGTGGACCCTACTCATTCCCCCCCCCAAAAAAAATGTAATCTAGAAATAAAGACACCAAAACATCTGACAAGTCAGTTATTAAAAAAATGAAATTCCCTAAAAAGCCCCTCATTGTAAATCCATTTCTAATTTGTGATGCCTGCCACTGCTGACCTCCTGAAAAAACAAAAACTGACAGCCCACCGCACACGACTGATCCCCAATGATAACACTTTCCAAATGGCAGCTTCCAGAGCTGTCATCAGCTATATAAGGGAAGGGGGCGGTAATAGTGATGACATCATTACCTAAATATGGCCATGTGACCATATGCTAAGGATGCAGCCACTGTTTCCTTCCCAACCATTGACAGCCAGGATAGTGGTGTGTAGAGATGGGCCAAACACCCCCACTGTTCGGTTCACAGAAGAACTCCTAAACAGGAGAAACAGCGAACTCCATTGAAGTCTATAAAATCAAAAGTGCCCATTTTGAAGGCTTATATGCAAGTAATTGGCCATCAAATGAGTATGGGAGTCTGGGTAATGCCCTGGGGGCCATGTTGCACCAATTTGAGATGTCCCAAGGGGGGCGGTGCCACCAGGTGATGTCGCCAGATGTCCCCGCCTTTACCTATATAGGAATTGTCAAACAGAGGAGGAGGTATTTGCCGGTTGGCCGGCAATAAAGGCGGAGCCCCCTTCCCAAAACACCCCCCCATGTTGAGGGCATGGGGCCTGGTATGGTTCAGAAGGGGGGGCGCTCACTCATCCCTCCTTTCCCCATCAACATGGGGACACAGTGTTTTGGGGGGACACCAAAGCACCCTTCCAATGTTAAGGGCATGTGGTCTAGTACGGTTCAGGAGGGGAGGGCACTTTATCATCCCCCCCTTTTCCTGTGGCCTGCCATGTTGTGTGCTCATATAAGGGTCTGGTATGGATTTTGGGGGAGACCCCCACAACATTTTTTTTTTTACATTTTGGCATGGGGATTCCCTTAATATCCATAACAGACCTGAAGGGCCTGGTATGGATTTTAGGGGGGGCCCCTATGCCATTTTTTTTTATTTTGTTGCGGGGTTCCCTTAATATTCATACCAGACCCAAAGGGCCTGGTAATGGACTGGGGGGAACCCACACAATTTTTTTCAATGATTTTTATCTATATTTCCGGGATCTGGCAATACATTACAGCTGCAAGCAGTTTTAAATGACATTTGTTCCTTTAGAAATGCAACTTTGCTGTGGTATTGTTATAAACATGGGAAAGATGCTTTTCTTTACAGGCAGACTAAGGGGATCCCTCAGGCATGATATTTAAAAGAATATTTTATTTTTGGAGCCTCTCCAAATCCGCTTTAGTGAATAGATAATCCCTCCTCCAGCAGGCCAATACTTACATTAGTGTGTAAAAGTTTTAGGCAGATGTGAAGAAATGCTGTAAAGTAAGATTGCTTAAAAAAAAAAAAAAATATATATATATATATATATATATATATATATATATATATATATATATATATATATATATATATATATATATAATTTTTATTTATAAAAAATAATATATATAAATATTATTATATATTTTATATTTTATTATTATATATAAAGTATTTCGTTTTTTATCAATTCACAAAATGCTTTTGCACAGTAATATATAATTACTATTTTCAAGTCCCTTAAATATGTATTTAAAAAGCTGCATAGTCCATTTTATGTTTTCAATATCATTGGTGGTTAATGTGATATTTCATTTAATGGACCCTATTTTAACCTTTATATGAAATACTACAAGGTCGGTAGATTACAAATTGAAAAGAGTTAATGAAGGATTTCTAAAGACTTGGACCTCCTTCAATGCACAAGCAGGCAAGTTACCTTTGGATGGAATATAACTGTTTCTAGTCTCCCTGACAGCGGAGTGGTGACTCCCCCACCCTCTAACTGAGAGTTCTGCAGCTTCATTCAGAGAGAGACAGTCTGAAGGCAAGCGTCTTCTGCTGTGGCATCTCTACTAATTTTGTGATGTGGATGAACTCTGCATTGAATGTTTATTTATCCACTTGCCGACCGCCTCACGTCTATATACGTCAACAGAGCGGCACGGGCAGGCAAAATCACGTACCTGATACGTGATGCCTTCCCGCGGGTGGGGGGTCCGATCGGACCCCCCCCCCCTGTGCCAGCGGCGGTCGGCATTTGTCTGGCAGTGATCAGAGATGAGGGGGAGGCCATCCGATCGTGGCCCCCCCCCTCGCGATCACTCCCAGCCAATGAGAAACATCCCCTGCCTGTGTATAGTACACACAGGCAGAGGATGTGATGTCATCTCTCCTCGGCTTGGCAGTTTCCGTTCCGACGCCGAGGAGAGAAGACATCCGAGTAAGTGTAAAACACTACACAACACAGTAGAACATGCCAGGCACACTAAACACCCCCGATCCCCCCCCCCGATCGCCCCCCGATCCCCCCCCAATCACCACCCCCCCTGTCACAAACTGACACCAAGCTGTTTTTTTTTTCCTGATTACTGATTGGTGTCAGTTTGTGACAGTTAGAAGTGGTAGGGCAGTTAGTATTAGCCCCCTGTAGGTCTAGGGTACCCCCCTAACCCCCCCTAATAAAGTTTTAACCCCTTGATCACCCCCCGTCACCAGTGTCGCTAAGCAATCATTTTTCTGATCGCTGTATTAGTGTCGCTGGTGACGCTAGTTAGTGAGGTTCGCCGTCAGCATTTTATAGCGACAGGGACCCCCATATACTACCTAATAAATGTTTTAACCCCTTGATTGCCCCCTAGTTAACCCTTTCACCACTGATCACTGTATAACCGTTACGGGTGACGTGGTTAGTTTGTTTATTTTTTATAGTGTCAGGGCACCCGCCATTTATTACCGAATAAAGGTTTAGCCCCCCGATCGCCCGGCGGTGATATGCGTCGCCCCAGGCAGCGTCAGATTAGCGCCAGTACCGCTAACACCCACGCACGCGGCATACGCCTCCCTTAGTGGTATAGTATCTAAACGGATCAATATCTGATCCGATCAGATCTATACTGGCGTCCCCAGCAGTTTAGGGTTCCCAAAAACGCAGTGTTAGCGGGATCAGCCCAGATACCTGCTAGCACCTGCATTTTGCCCCTCCGCCCGGCTCGGCCCACCCAAGTGCAGTATCGATCGATCACTGTCACTTACAAAACACTAAACGCATAACTGCAGCGTTCGCAGAGTCAGGCCTGATCCCTGCGATCGCTAACAGTTTTTTGGTAGCGTTTTGGTGAACTGGCAAGCACCAGCGGCCTTTTACACCCCGGTCGTAGTCAAACCAGCACTGCAGTAACACTTGGTGACGTGGCGAGTCCCATAAGTGCAGTTCAAGCTGGTGAGGTGGCAAGCACAAGTAGTGTCCCGCTGCCACCAAGAAGACAAACACAGGCCCGTCGTGCCCATAGTGCCCTTCCTGCTGCATTCGCCAATCTTAATTGGGAACCCACCGCTTCTGCAGCGCCCGTACTTCCCCCATTCACATCCCCAACCAAATGCAGTCGGCTGCATGAGAGGCATTTTCTTTATGTCCTCCCGAGTACCCCTACCCAACAAACCCCCCCAAAAAAGATGTCGTGTCTGCAGCAAGCGCGGATATAGGCGTGACACCCGCTATTATTGTCCCTCCTGTCCTGACAATCCTGGTCTTTGCATTGGTGAATGTTTTGAACGCTACCATTCACTAGTTGAGTATTAGCGTAGGGTACAGCATTGCACAGACTAGGCACACTTTCACAGGGTCTCCCAAGATGCCATCGCATTTTGAGAGACCCGAACCTGGAACCGGTTACCGTTATAAAAGTTAGTTACAAAAAAAGTGTAAAAAAAAAAAAAAAAAAAACACAAACAAAAATAAAAAAAAATAAATAGTTGTCGTTTTATTGTTCTCTCTCTCTCTATTCTCTCTCTCTATTGTTCTGCTCTTTTTTACTGTATTCTATTCTGCAATGTTTTATTGTTATTATGTTTTATCATGTTTGCTTTTCAGGTATGCAATTTTTTATACTTTACCGTTTACTGTGCTTTATTGTTAACCATTTTTTGTCTTCAGGTACGCCATTCACGACTTTGAGTGGTTATACCAGAATGATGCCTGCAGGTTTAGGTATCATCTTGGTATCATTCTTTTCAGCCAGCGGTCGGCTTTCATGTAAAAGCAATCCTAGCGGCTAATTAGCCTCTAGACTGCTTTTACAAGCAGTGGGAGGGAATGCCCCCCCCCACCGTCTTCCGTGTTTTTCTCTGGCTCTCCTGTCTCAACAGGGAACCTGAGAATGCAGCCGGTGATTCAGCCAGCTGACCATAGAGCTGATCAGAGACCAGAGTGGCTCCAAACATCTCTATGGCCTAAGAAACCGGAAGCTACGAGCATTTTATGACTTAGATTTCGCCGGATGTAAACAGCACCATTGGGAAATTGGGAAAGCATTTTATCACACCGATCTTGGTGTGGTCAGATGCTTTGAGGGCAGAGGAGAAATCTAGGGTCTAATAGACCCCAATTTTTTCAAAAAAGAGTACCTGTCACTACCTATTGCTATCATAGGGGATATTTACATTCCCTGAGATAACAATAAAAATGATTAAAAAAAATGAAAGGAACAGTTTAAAAATAAGATAAAAAAGCAAAAAAATAATAAAGAAAAAAAAAAAAAAAAAAAAAAAGCACCCCTGTCCCCCCTGCTCTCGCGCTAAGGCGAACGCAAGCGTTGGTCTGGCGTCAAATGTAAACAGCAATTGCACCATGCATGTGAGGTATCACCGCGAAGGTCAGATCGAGGGCAGTAATTTTAGCAGTAGACCTCCTCTGTAAATCTAAAGTGGTAACCTGTAAAGGCTTTTAAAGGCTTTTAAAAATGTATTTATTTTGTTGCCACTGCACGTTTGTGCGCAATTGTAAAGCATGTCATGTTTGGTATCCATGTACTCGGCCTAAGATCATCTTTTTTATTTCATCAAACATTTGGGCAATATAGTGTGTTTTAGTGCATTAAAATTTAAAAAAGTGTGTTTTTTCCACAAAAAATGCGTTTGAAAAATCGCTGCGCAAATACTGTGTGAAAAAAAAAATGAAACACCCACCATTTTAATCTGTAGGGCATTTGCTTTAAAAAAATTGTAAAAAGTGCTCTGGTCAGGAAGGGGGGTAAATCCTTCCGGGGCTGAAGTGGTTATAAAACAAAATCTTTAAATGAAGTCAGAAGAAAATATACCAAACAATATTAAATCCAATCAACATAAAAAAAGGAAATTGATCCAAAATTATCAGATTTTCCTTGAATCCCAATCCTATGCTTCTTGCTTGATTTAACCACTTCCCTTCCAGCAACATACCCGTACATCCCTGGACTTCTGGTGGTTGTAATGGGATGATATGCAGCTGCAGGCATCATCCTGGTATCATTTTTTAGAGCTGGCAGTTGGCTCTCTTGTAAAAGCAACTGGAGCGGCTCACCAGCCTCTCAATTGCTATCACAAGTAGAAAATAATACATTGGTTGTGGGACTTTACATGAGGCAACTCACAAAGTAAACATAATTTTACTTTGACACCAATGATCCCTGTATTGGTGTCAATGGTCACCAAAAATGGTCACTTAGGGTCAGATGTGTCTGCCGCAATGTCACATATTAGCTATAACCCCACTATTGTTTTTTGCAGCCAGAGGCTGGCTTTCTCCAAAAACAGCAGGAGGGAACGGTCCCCACCAGTGTTTCTCGGGCTTACCGTCGTCTCCACCGGTTTCTAGGCTACAGAGCGGCAAACCAGTCATCTGCAGTGAGGCTATTTGTATACTAAGCCCAGCGAGCGGTGAGCCGGATATTGATGTGTATCTTCCATTGCCGGACTTCTTCGGGAAGGTCTAGCATTGAGGCTACAGAGCGGCAAACTGGTCATCTGCAGTGAGGCTATTTGTATACCGAGCCCAGCGAGCGGTGAGCCAGATATTGATGCATAGGTGGCTGTACTGAGGGGGTTTTTATATGCTCAGACGGGTTTTTATATGCTCTGACGTGTCTGTTCATGTGAGTAATTGTGTAAATAGTGCAGCGCTACTGACTTCCAAGTGACTATATATATATATATATATATATATATATATATATATATATATATATAAATTTCTGTAGTTTCTTGATTGCTGTGTACAAATATTCCACCGCTGTGCTTCTACCACACTTCTTATGTATTATAATCTGTGCACACCTCCACCAGCTGTTATGCCGGCTCACCTCAACAATCAGCCAAACAAACTCTGAATGAAAGCTCCCTCCTTTCTCTCCACTTCCATATCAGTTCTCCATCTCCAGCCTGTTTATACAACTCACAGACGAGATATTTCCCCTCGGGATATGGTTCGTGTTCATGCAAATACAAATGCAAGAAACATAGTGCTCCCCTTTTCAATCATTTATTAAAAAAATCCCCCTTAAAATATTGCACTTACAAGAATATAAAAGGTACAATTGCTTATCACAATGTTAGAAGACGTCCGCTCGCTCACCACTCCGATGGTGTGACGTCACGGGGCTCGGCTCCTCCCCTCTACACGCGTATCGCCTATGGTTTGGCTTTCTCAATAAATGGGCGGGCCGCCTTGCCCGAGCCCTTATATGCACTTTTTGTCTCCACAGTAACCTACCAAGCTTTCCCCGATAGTTAGAGCGACTATAGGACTGCCCACTTCCCGTGGACCACGGAAACTATATTTCTACTACACCCGACTCCAAGTGTTAGAGAGCGCCATTACCACCCCGATCCTATGGAATTTTGAACCGCCCCATCCCAAGACGGATAACCCTGTGGGGACTAACCTGTATTCACACTCTATAGGACTGCCATATGGATCGCTCAGTTACAATCTATCCAAGAGATACATTCTACATCGACTAAATTCAAGATAGACAGCCTATACCCTTCCTTTACTGGCCATTTTTATTACTTTATATATATTTATTTTTCTGTACCAACGACCAATCTACCCTTTTTATGCCATTTACACCTTTTCTTCTTATTTTTCCTTATATACCTCATATTTTATATAAAACATTTATATTCTATAGATATTATCTATTTATAAAACCTTATTAAAATTAATAAACTTAAAATAATACCACTATGGACCAGGACTGATTTTATTCTATTATATCTCTTAAAACATTACTATGTAGAAAAAAGTTATTATTTATTTAAATTCATTATTTAATCCCTTCTCCATATTTAAAAAATACCTCTTTTTTATTTTTTAAAAAAATGTACTTTCTTTATGTTTCAAATAAATCTGTTCATTAAATACCAATCCAATTCCCCTTACACTTTACATATTTAATAAATGTAATGGAAATAAAAATTATATATAAAATTATTATATTTTCTAAATGATTATCTTTCTCTACCAAAAGATTTTTATCTCCATTATTTCATTAATGCCACTGTTGAAACACCAAACCTAGTTCTTATTCCTCCTTATTAATTCATTATCACGTCCTTAATTTCCTTGTGACATACTGTATAGCACTGCTTATACTTTTAGCTTTCTCAACCATTAAAAATAAAGCAATTCAGGTCAAAGTCTATGTTGAGTCCCCTGGGTGCCAAAATCTTGGTTTTATATACCCAGGCCGACTCACGTTGACTTAATGCTTGTCAGAGCTGGGCTCAGCCCTTCCTTTTCTGAGCTGGCCGCTCAGCTGTTGGCTAATTGCCAGCTCCCATCTCTCTCCACAATTACTCAGCTGTTGTTGATATCCTGCTCGTCAGTCCTGCCTACTTGAGCCGTCCAGTCCAGAGGAGCTCTGCTTTCGTCTGGTCAACATCACAAGAAACATCTCCTGCGCTCCTGTTTAAAGACTGGCTTTTGCTGACATCCCTTCTGGCTCTGGCTCCGGATCCTGCTTGCTGTTCCACTACTTTGACCCCTGACTTCTGGCTTGGCTGACTATCCGTTACTGAACTTTGGCTATGTTTTGACTTTGTTTGTTTTTTTTACTTTTATTATTAAACAAGTGTGATTTAACTGTACTTCTGTCTTGGTCTGATTTCATGGTTTCTGACAGTAGGCGAAGGCCGTGAATTCAGAAGTTGCACTCAATCCACTTGTTGGTAATATTTTTTCCAGATTGGATGAACTGGATCACCATATGGATCAGTTTGCCATGGCCTTACAAACACTCCTGAGTCACACGGCTCACCTTGAATCTCTCACTGTGGCCACCCCAATACAACCTGTGTTGCAGGCCAACCCTGCTGCTTCTCCAGTCTCTGTGCAGGCACCCACCTCGAGTATTACCTCTATAAGAGGTTTGTCTGGTTCTGCTCTACTTCCCCAGCAATTTGGGGGTGATCCAGTCCAATGTAGAGGGTTTCTCAACCAGGTTGAGATATACTTTGAGATGCTGCCCCAGGCGTTTCCCACGGACAGAAGCAAAGTAGGTTTCGTGATATCATTGCTTTCTGAGAGAGCCTTGGCCTGAGCAAACCCTCTATGGGAGATGCAAAAACCCATTTTCCTGAGTTATCCTGAATTGTGGCTTTGTTTAAAAGGGTATTTGACGTTTCCGCACACTCCGCTTCTGCTGCTAAGTGCCTCATGTCCATTGAACAGAGTACGAGAACTGTTGCCGACTACACCATTGAATTCCGTACTCTGGCAGCAGAGGTTGCGTGGAACAATGAGGCCCTCATGGCTGCTTTTTCTCATGGTCTCTCAGATTCCATCAAGAATGAGATAGCATCTGTTTTTTCCTTTCACGATGAGCGACAGGCAGTGCTGACAGCTGTCAGGTATGAATTATAAGAGGGAACGTCGCGCCAAATTTTAAATAAAAAAATGGCGTGGGTTCCCCCCAGGGGCATACCAGGCCCTTAGGCGTGGGGGTCCCCCCAAGATACGTACCAGACCCTTATCCGAGCAGCCCGGCTGGTCAGGAAAGGGGGTGGGCACGACCGAGCGCCCCCCTCCTGAACTGTACCAGGCCGTATGCCCTCAACAAGGGGGGTGGGTGCTTTGGGGCAGGGGGGCGCCTTGCGGGCCCCCCCACTCTAAAGCACCTTGTCCCCATGTTGATGAGGATAAGGGCCTCTTCCCGACAACCCTGAGAGCTTATCGGAATCCGGGAGCCCCATTTAATAAGGGGGCCCCCAGCTCCCAGCCCCCCACCCTATTTGAATGAGTATGGGGTACATCGTACCCCTACCCATTCACCTGGGGGAAAAGTGTCAATAAAAAAAAAGCACACTACACTGGTTTTAAAAGTAATTTATTAGGCAGCTCTGGGGGTCTTCTTCCGACTTCGGGCGTCTTCTTCCGACTTCTCTGCTCTCTCTGGCCTCTTCTCCTGGTGTCCGGTTCTTCTCACACTCTCTGGCCTCTTCTCCCGGTGTCCAGTTCTCTGCCGGGCTACTCCGCTATCTTCTGCCGCTCTTTTGCTAGCGGTGGCCCAGTCTTCACCGCCTTGTTCCTTCTTCTCTTCTTCCGATGTTGACACGACGCTGTCTCCCGCTGTAATGCTGTGTGAGTAGTGCGCGATGACTTATATAGGCATGGGGCATGGTCACCGGGTGCTTTCACCTGGTGACCCAGCCCCTTATGATGTCACAGTCCCATCATGCCCCACAAAACAGTTTTCCTTTCCCGATGAGCGAGCCAGCTCGGCGCTGGCTCCTGCGACTGGGCTTGCAAGTGTCAAATCTCGCTGATAACAGCGGAGATATTAACACAATATCGCGGTCACCTACTGTACAGGCTCTATTCGACTCTGGGGCTGCAGGCCTGTTCATTGATGCTGCCTTTATATTGAAGCACTCGATTCTGCTGCAGCTGCATGACACTCCACTTGCCATTGAGGCTCTTGACGGGAGACCTCTACAGCCTGCCCATGTGACTCATGAGACAGTTCCATTGTCCATGGCCATAGGGGCTCTTCACCATGAGATAAATTAATTATTGGTTATTCTTGGTTACAGAGGCACAAACCCTCTTTTGATTGGCCCCATGCTGAGGTTCTCTCCTGGTCACCACAATGCAGTGAGACATGCTTCCAGAAGGTAGCCAAGGTCCTGTGCACCTCTTCACTCTCCTACCTGCCGGAGGAGTATCTCGATTTTAGCAATGTCTTTGACAAAGGTCAAGCCGGTAGTTTGCCTCCACACCGGCCGTATGGTTGCGCAATTGACCTTCAACCTGGTGCCATACCTCCTCATGGCCGGGTTTACCCTTTGTCGGTCTTGAAGGATAAGACCATGGAGGAGTATGTTTCAGATGCACTTTCTCAAGCTTTCATCCGCAAATCCTCCTGTTGGTGCTGGTTTCTTCTTTGTGAAGAAGAAGAAGAGCGGTGAACTGGGACCTTGTATTGATTAAAGGGGTCTCAATCGTTTCGCGATTAGGAATGCCTATCCGATTCTGTTGATTACGGAGTTATTTGACCACCTCAAGGGAGCAACGGTTTTAAGGAGGGCGACGAGTGGAAAACTGCTTTTAACACCAGAACAGACCATTATGGAGAGCCACCACACAGATGTCTGTTGTGTGCTTCAGAAACTAAGAGAAGAACAATCTCTATTGTAAACTGTCATTTCTTCAGTGTTGTCACACTGAAAAGATAGAATAAAATATTAACAAAAATGTGAGGGGTGTACTCACTTTTATATATGACAAAATACAGGGTTGTTTGTGACACCTGTGCAAAACCTGGAGGCATTCGAACAGCAAATGTTTTGCTTCTTTTTCATTTTAAAAAGTCAGCTGGAGAACTGGATTTTTTCTTAAAAGTGTTACTAAACCCAGGACTCTGCAGTCACTATATCTGGTCTCCCCAGGACTCTGCAGTCACTATATCTGTTCTCCCCAGGACTCTGCAGTCACTATATCTGTTCTCCCCAGGACTCTGTGGGATTTAGTAACACTTGAAATTTGTTTTAAAATAACTTATAAATACAATTATTAAAATAAAAATGATGATTTAGATATTTAGATAATCCCACCAATAGAATGCATCTGTCCCTCATTGATATTTTATAGTTATAATAGTCATAGTGCTGAGGGTACGTAATGGTTAAGAAGAGACAAACAATATAATGGAAAATTCTAATTGTTTACATGGGTTGCTCCGTGCTTTAGATGTCGGCATTAAAATAAAACTCACCACATTTATGCAAAGTCAGTCATGAGACGGATCTCTGAAGACTATTTCCATAATTTCAACCTTGAATGTATCATTCTGTCTGCTATCACTGGACGTGTCTCGTCATCTCTGTCCGGAGATCACACCAAACCTCAACATGATGTCTCCGGACTCTGTATCTATTGTAGTCTGTTCAGTCTTGGGACTCAGCTTGGCAATCCCTTCTAACACTTGTATTGTGATGGGTAACCTGGACATCATCAGAAAGAAAGGGAAGTTGAGTCCCACCGATGTGATCTTTCTGGCTAAGGGAATTGTGAATATTCTCCTCCAGTGTGTGCTGAGCCTACAGGGAATGTTCTTTGTCTTTTCTCTGGAAACCTTTTATATTAGACAAGTATTTGTGTTTATAAACACATCAATTTACTTCCTAACATATTACAATTTCTGGTTGACCTTCTGGCTCTCGGCTCATTACTGTACCAGCATCACCAATCTCAGCTATGGGTTCTTCATCAGGTTAAAGAGAATTGTGTCAAATTTCCTGAGTCAACTTCTATTCCTGACAGCACTTGGGATGTTCATTGTGAGTGTCCCGGGCTTCTGGATTGTGTTTGAAGAAAGTATCCAGTCTTCTGAGAACAGTACAGAAGCCTCTGTTATTGGGTTCCATAAATTGTTTTCCTATTTTGTGCCTGCAAACACCCTAGGCTGCATTCTACCATTCTGCCTTAGTCTTCTGTGCCTGGTCCTCACTTTCAACTTTCTGCTCAAACATGTCTGGAGGGTGAAGAATAATGACTCTGGATCAACACATCCAAATCTTCAGGCTCATGTCACTGCACTGAGGACAATCTTTTTCCTACTTCTCATTTTCACCTTATTCTGCATGTCTCGAGTGCTTATGTTTCTTCAAAATTCATTACTGTTAATAGTCAGTTTGTGCTTACAACTATTGTCTCCATCGGTTGAGGCTGCCATCATTTTCCAGGCCAGCAACAAGCTGAGATGGATCATTCTGAGAAGATTCTGGAGAAAAATCAGGAGGAACACAGAGACTTAAACTGTAGAGGGCCCTCAACGTTAATGTCTAAATATTAACGATAATCCTCTTTGAATAGAAATGTCTGTGAAAGCGATCATATTAAAGTGTCAGATGGAGTGTAGAAGGGTGATATCCCCCAACATGTTTAAAATATTTGTGTGAGTGTGTGTTTGTGACTGGTCCTGCCTTGTTGGTTCTGTTCCATCTCTTTGGAAATCTACCAGACAATAGGGGTTGATTTACTAAAACTGGAGAGTGCAAAATCTTGTGTAGCTCTGCACATAAACCAGTTTTTTTTTTTTTGTTTGTCAAAGCTTAATTGAACAATATGAAGTTAGAAGCTGATTGGATAACATGAACCCGATTTTGCACTCTCCAATTTTAGTAAATCAACCTCACGATCTTACTGATATTTCTGCTGTTCAACATCTACAATGTTTCAGTATCTTGAGATCGTGTCTTTATCTAATGCCTTCATTGTTCAATGTTCCTCTGAAATGTCCTTCTAGTTATATGGTTTTCATAGTTCAATCATCTACCATACATCACACATACACACTTTTTTGTCCAATTTTTTTGTTTGTTTAGAGTCCTCCAAACATTTTCTAACAGGGGGATCTATTAAGGGGATTGAGCTGAACACATTCAAACTCTGGACCATGACTTCTGAAGGATCAGTGATTGCCATCTTTTTCATTTTGTTTTTTGTTTTGTTTTTTTTTTTTGTTTTTTTTTTGCTATTCTATGAAATGAATCATTAAGGTGTAAGAGGAACGAGAGTGCCACATCAGTTTGAATAGCCTAGTAAATATGTTTATGTGACCCAGAAATGCCAATGTGTTTTGAGGAACATATCATTAG
This sequence comes from Aquarana catesbeiana, assembly GCF_042186555.1. NCBI lineage: Eukaryota > Metazoa > Chordata > Amphibia > Anura > Ranidae > Aquarana > Aquarana catesbeiana. The sequence continues at coordinate 5,381,640 of NC_133329.1, read as the reverse complement.
TAGTAAGTGTATCAGCATTCTGGACTAGGGTTGTAAGAAGGAGATAAAACTTCCAGATGAACTGTCTCTTAGTTGGGTACCCGGTCATTGACTGGGAAGTTTGTTCTCCTTCATACAACCCTAGTCCAGAACGCTGATACACTTACTACCATAACACAAGCCCCGACAAAGGGGGGATTGTTGAGCCCCAGAAACACATTGGGGTTTTCTATGTTGAATAAACAATTTTATTGAACTGTTCAAACTGTTGTGGTGCTCTCAATGTTCCTCCTCCTTAGTGCTAAGTCTAGAGATCCCTGGGGGTACCCCAACTGATGAAGAACAGCCTCTAATGACCCAATCCATGTCCACAGATCATATAACACATTTTTTTTCGGCTATATGCAAGGCACATATACACTATATTGCCAAAAATTTGGGACGCCTGCCTTTACGCGCATATGAACTTTAATGGCATCCCAGTCTTAGTCCGTAGGGTTCAATACTGAGCTGGCTCCGCCCTTTGCAGCTATAACAGCTTCAACTCTTCTGGGAAGGCTGTCTACAAGGTTTAGGAGTGTGTCTATGGGAATGTTTGACCGTTCTTCCAGAAGAGCATTTGTGAGATTAGGCACTGATGTTGGACGAGAAGACCCGGCTCGCAGTCTGCACTCTCCTTCATCCCAAAGGTGTTGTATCAGGTTGGGGTCAGGACTCTGTGCAGGCAAGTCAAGTTCCTCCACCCCAAACTCGCTCATCCATGTCTTTATGGGACTGCTACATACTCAAGCTGCCTCTTTGCCTAACTTCCACCCGTGTTCCAGAAAGATCTACTAGTTTCTAGAAGGAGAAATCCAAGAGAATTTTAACAGCACCAAAACAAAGGAGCAGCCCTAACTAATGCATAGTAGCATTCTGTTAAGCAGATCCACTGAAGATCGATTTGCCTCTAGCCCCACTGAAGAGCAAATTACACTAGTCTAACTATTTACAACCTGGCACCTAAACTAGAAGGGTGCTACACCAGTATATGGTGCATTCACATAGTTCATTATTCGCAATGTTAGGCCTTATCTGTACTTTCTCCAGTTCCCCGATATCCTTTGTGAGAATTGGAGCCCAAAACTGAACTGCATATTCCAGTTGAGGTCTTACTAATGATTTGTACCGGGGCAAAATTATATCTCTTGTAGCTTGGCATTGCATGCTATTATTAAGCTTATGATCTACCAGAACATCCAGATCCTTCTCCACCACTGACTGCCCCAGAAGTACTCCCCTAGTATGTAAAGTGCATATTTTTAGCCCCCAAGTGCAGAACTTCACATTTATCATCATTAAACCTCATCTGCCACATAGTTGCCCAATTAGACAGAGCATTGAGGTCAGCTTGTAAGTTGAAGACATCCTGTAAGGACGTTATTCCACTCCATAGCTTGGTCCCATTTGCAAAGACAGAAATCTCAGATCCGATACCATTTATAACAATATTAAAAAGTAAGGGTCCTAATAATAAATCTTAGGGTACCCCACAAATAACACTGAACCTTGGGGTACACCACTGATAACACTGAAGCTTTTGGTACACCACTAATAATACTGAACCTTGGGCTGTCCCACTAATAACACTGGACCTTGGGGTACACCACTGATAACACTGAACTTTGGGGTACTCAACTAATAGCACTGACCCTTGGGGTACACCACTGATAACACTGAACCTTGGGATACACCACTGATAACCTTAGACCATTCAGAGTAAGAATCATTAACCATTACCAGTTTTATATCCATTTACAAACTGATTTTTCCAAGCCTGTAGATTTTATCTTACCCATGAGCCATGTGTGGGGAACTGTGTCAAAAGCTTTTGCAAAATCCAGGTATACCACATCCACAGCCACCCCTCTGTCCAAGTATACCACATCCACAGCCACCCCTCTGTCCAAGTATACCACGTCCACAGCCACCGCTCTGTCCAAGTATACCGCGTCCACAGCCACCCCTCTGTCCAAGTATACCACGTCCACAGCCACCGCTCTGTCCAAGTATATCACGTCCACAGCCACCGCTCTGTCCAAGTATATCACGTCCACAGCCACCGCTCTGTCCAAGTATACCACGTCCACAGCCACCCCTCTGTCCAAGTATACCGCGTCCACAGCCACCCCTCTGTCCAAGTATACCACGTCCACAGCCACCGCTCTGTCCAAGTATACCGCGTCCACAGCCACCCCTCTGTCCAAGTATACCACGTCCACAGCCACCCCTCTGTCCAAGTATACCACGTCCACAGCCACCGCTCTGTCCAAGTATACCGCGTCCACAGCCACCCCTCTGTCCAAGTATACCACGTCCACAGCCACCCCTCTGTCCAAGTATACCACGTCCACAGCCACCCCTCTGTCCAAGTATACCACATCCACAGCCACCCCTCTCTCCAAGTATACCACGTCCACAGCCACCCCTCTTTCCAAGTATACCACAGCCACCCCTCTGTCCAAGGTTGGGAGCATAAAATTGTCCAAAATGTCTTGGTATGCTAACACCAAAAGAGTTTCCTTCACTGGAAATAAGGGGCCAAGCCCAACCCCTGGAAAACAACCCCACACTATAGTTCCCCCTCCCCCACACCATAATCCCTCCTCCATCAAACTTTACACTTGACACAATGCAATCAGGCAGGTGCCATTCTCCTGACATCCACCAAACCCAGACACGTCCATTGGATTGCCAGAACACACCTCCACTTCTCTCGTGTCCAGTGCCTGACCTCACAAATGCTCTTCTGGAAGAATGGTCAAACATTCCCATAGACACCCTCCTAAACCTTGTGGACGGCCTTCCCAGAAGAGGTGAAGCTGTTATAACTGCAAAGGGTGGAGCCAACTCAATATTGAACCCTCCGGACCAAGACTGGGATGCTATTAAAGTTCATGTGTGTGTAAAGGCAGGTGTCCCAATACTTTTGGGAATATAGAGTAAATATACTAGAAGGAGCCGATCACCAAGGGAAATGAACATAAAAGACAAAATACAGGAATATTTGTGACACTTGTGTGAAGCCCGGAGACATTTTTGCAGAAAATATTTTGCTCCTTTTTCTTTTTAAATAATAGTCTGGAGAACTGGATTTAAAATTTTACATTTGTTTTAAAAAGACTTAGAAAATAAAGTTTAAAATAAAATATTAAAAAAGGATTGTTTTTATGAGATAATTCCACCAAGAGAAAACGTTGTCTGTCCCTCAATTATATTTCAAATTTATAGTCATAATAATCATAGTACTGAGTGTATATAATAGTCATAGTACTAAGTGTATATAATAATCATAGTACTGAGTGTATATAATAATCATAGTACTGAGTGTATATAATAATCATAGTACTGAGTGTATATAATAGTCATAGTACTGAGTGTATATAATAATCATAGTACTGAGTGTATATAATAGTCATAGTACTGAGTGTATATAATAATCATAGTACTGAGTGTATATAATAGTCATAGTACAGAGTGTATATAATAGTCATAGTACTGAGTGTATATAATAATCATAGTACTGAGTGTATATAATAGTCATAGTACCGAGTGTATATAATAATCATAGTACTGAGTGTATATAATAATCATAGTACTGAGTGTATATAATAGTCATAGTACAGAGTGTATATAATAGTCATAGTACTGAGTGTATATAATAATCATAGTACTGAGTGTATATAATAGTCATAGTACTGAGTGTATATAATAATCATAGTACTGAGTGTATATAATAATCATAGTACTGAGTGTATATAATAATCATAGTACTGAGTGTATATAATAATCATAGTACCGAGTGTATATAATAATCATAGTACTGAGTGTATATAATAGTCATAGTACTGAGTGTATATAATAGTCATAGTACTGAGTGTATATAATAATCATAGTACTGAGTGTATATAATAGTCATAATACTGAGTGTATATAATAATCATAGTACTGAGTGTATATAATAGTCATAGTACTGAGTGTATATAATAGTCATAGTACTGAGTGTATATAATAATCATAGTACTGAGTGTATATAATAGTCATAGTACTGAGTGTATATAATAATCATAGTACTGAGTGTATATAATAGTCATAGTACTGAGTGTATATAATAATCATAGTACTGAGTGTATATAATAATCATAGTACTGAGTGTATATAATAATCATAGTACTGAGTGTATATAATAGTCATAATACTGAGTGTATATAATAATCATAGTACTGAGTGTATATAATAGTCATAATACTGAGTGTATATAATAACCATAGTACTGAGTGTATATAATAGTCATAGTACTGAGTGTATATAATAATCATAGTACTGAGTGTATATAATAATCATAGTACTGAGTGTATATAATAATCATAGTACTGAGTGTATATAATAGTCATAATACTGAGTGTATATAATAATCATAGTACTGAGTGTATATAATAATCATAGTACTGAGTGTATATAATAATCATAGTACTGAGTGTATATAATAATCATAGTACTGAGTGTATATAATAATCATAGTACTGAGTGTATATAATAATCATAGTACTGAGTGTATATAATAATCATAGTACTGAGTGTATATAATAATCATAGTACTGAGTGTATATAATAATCATAGTACTGAGTGTATATAATAATCATAGTACTGAGTGTATATAATAATCATAGTACTGAGTGTATATAATAATCATAGTACTGAGTGTATATAATAATCATAGTACTGAGTGTATATAATAATCATAGTACTGAGTGTATATAATAGTCATAATACTGAGTGTATATAATAATCATAGTACTGAGTGTATATAATAGTCATAGTACTGAGTGTATATAATAATCATAGTACTGAGTGTATATAATAATCATAGTACTGAGTGTATATAATAATCATAGTACTGAGTGTATATAATAATCATAGTACTGAGTGTATATAATAATCATAGTACTGAGTGTATATAATAGTCATAATACTGAGTGTATATAATAATCATAGTACTGAGTGTATATAATAGTCATAGTACTGAGTGTATATAATAATCATAGTACTGAGTGTATATAATAATCATAGTACTGAGTGTATATAATAATCATAGTACTGAGTGTATATAATATTCATAGTACTGAGTGTATATAATAGTCATAGTACTGAGTGTATATAATAATCATAGTACTGAGTGTATATAATAATCATAGTACTGAGTGTATATAATAATCATAGTACTGAGTGTATATAATAGTCATAGTACTGAGTGTATATAATAGATAGCAAATAAATAAATGTAGTGATATGTGTAAAATTATAAATGTAAAGTGAAAATCTTTAAAATAAATAAATCCTACATATAAATGAATAGTCCATAAAATGAAAAAATGAAGAAATAAAACATGAAAAACTCTTCTTGTGATCAGTGTATACACACAAGTCCACCACAGTGATTGTTCGTCCTCAAAAGACATGCACACCACCACCAGTAAAAATGCGCACTCACCTCCCAGAGGAGTCAAAACTCATATGCGGATCTCCCCATGAGCTCTTTGCTCTCACTTCCTCTTCCCAATCATTGGTGGGTAATCCAGATGGCTCTTTTCTTCATGGTAATTCAGCTCATTAATATCCAAAGAAACGGATCATCTCCCAGCTTGGCTCAAAGATTCCATGAGTTCAGGACATGTAAAGTATGAAGACCATAGTGTTCTCAGTTAGGGTTGAGCCGAACACCTCCCCGGTTCGTTTCGCACCAGAACCTGCGAACGGTCCGAAACTTCGCACTAACTTTAGAACCCCATTGAAGTCTATGGGACTCAAACGTTCAAAATCAAAAGTGCTCATTTTAACCACTTCAGCCCCGGAAGGTTTTACCCCCTTCCTGACCAGAGCACTTTTTACAATTCGGCACTGCGTCGCTTTAACTGCTAATTGCGCGGTCATGCAATGCTGTACCCAAACGAAATTTGCGTCCTTTTCTTCCCACAAATAGAGCTTTCTTTTGATGGTATTTGATCACCTCTGCCGTTTTTATTTTTTGCGCTATACACGGAAAAAGACCGAAAATTTTGAAAAAAAATGATATTTTCTACTTTTTGTTCTAAAAAAAATCCAATAAACTCAATTTTAGTCATACATTTAGGCCAAAATGTATTCGGCCACATGTCTTTGGTAGAAAAAATGTCAATAAGTGTATATTTATTGGTTTGCGCAAAAGTTATAGCGTCTACAAACTAGGGTACATTTTCTGGAATTTACACAGCTTTTATTTTATGACTGCCTATGTCATTTCATGAGGTGCTAAAATGGCAGGGCAGTACAAAACCCCCCCAAATGACCCCATTTTGGAAAGTAGACACCCCAAGGAAATTGCTGAGAGGCATGTTGAACCCATTGAATATTTATTTTTTTTGTCCCAAGTGATTGAATAATGACAAAAAAAAAAAAAAAAAAAAAAAATTACAAAAAGTTGTCACTAAATGATATATTGCTCACACAGGCCATGCGCATATGTGGAATTGCACCCCAAAATACATTTAGCTGCTTCTCCTGAGTACGGGGATACCACATGTGTGGGACTTTTTGGGAGCCTAGCCGCGTACGGGGCCCCAAAAACCAAGCACCGCCTTCAGGATTTCAAAGGGCATAAATTTTTGATTTCACTCCTCACTACCTATCACAGTTTTGAAGGCCATAAAATGCCAAGATGGCACAAACCCCCCCCAAATGACCCCATTTTGGAAAGTAGACACCCCAAGCTATTTGCTGAGAGGCATGTTGAGTCCATGGAATATTTTATTTTTTGACACAAGTTGCGGGAATGTGACAATTTTTTTTTTTTTTTGCACAAAGTTGTCACTAAATGATATATTGCTCACACAGGCCATGGGCATATGTGGAATTGCACCCCAAAATACATTCTGCTGATTCTCCTGAGTATGGGGATACCACATGTGTGGGACTGTTTGGGAGCCTAGCCGCGTACAGGGCCCCGAAAACCCAGCACCGCCTTCAGGATTTCTAAGGGCGTAAAGTTGTGATTTCACTCCTCACTACCTATCACATTTTTGAAGGCCATAAAATGCCCAGATGGCACAAACCCCCCCCAAATGACCCCATTTTGGAAAGTAGACACCCCAAGCTATTTGCTGAGAGGCATGATGAGTCCATGGAATATTTTATATTTTGACACAAGTTGCGGGAAAGTGACAATTTTTTTTTTTTTTTTTTTGCACAAAGTTGTCACAAAATGATATATTGCTCAAACATGCCATGGGCATATGTGGAATTACACCCCAAAATACATTCTGCTGCTTCTCCTGAGTACGGGGATACCACATGTGTGGGACTTTTTGGGAGCCTAGCCGCATACGGAGCCCCGAAAACCAAGCACCGCCTTCAGGATTTCTAAGGGCATAAATTTTTGATTTCACTCCTCACTACCTATCACAGTTTTGAAGGCCATAAAATGCCAAGATGGCACAAAACCCCCCCAAATGACCCCATTTTGGAAAGTAGACACCCCAAGCTATTTGCTGAGAGGCATGGTGAGTATTTTGCAGCTCTCATTTGTTTTTGAAAATGAAGAAAGACAAGAAAAACATATTTTTTTTTTTCTTTTTTCAAATTTCAAAAGTTTGTGACAAAAAGTGAGGTCTGCAAAATACTCACTATACCTCTCAGCAAATAGCTTTGGGTGTCTATTTTCCAAAATGGGGTCATTTGGGGGGGGGTTGTGCCATCTGGGCATTACATGGCCTCCGAAACTGTGATAGGCAGTGAAGAGTGAAATCAAAAATTTACGCCCTTAGAAAGCCTGAAGGCGGTGATTGGTTTTCGGGGTCCCATACGTGGCTAGGCTCCCAAAAAGTCTCACACATGTGGTATCCCCATACTCAGGAGAAGCAACAGAATGCATTTTGGGGTGTAATTTCACATATTCCCATGGCATGTTTGAGCAATATATCATTTAGTGACAACTTTGTACAAAAAAAAAAAAAAAAAATTGTCTTTTTCCCGCAACTTGTGTCACAATATAAAATATTCCATGGACTCGACATGCCTCTCAGCAAATAGCTTGGGGTGTCTACTTTCCAAAATGGGGTCATTTGGGGGGGGTTTGAACTGTCCTGGCATTTTATGCACAACATTTAGAAGCTTATGTCACACATCACCCACTCTTCTAACCACTTGAAGACAAAGCCCTTTCTGACACTTTTTGTTTACATGAAAAAATTATTTTTTTTTGCAAGAAAATTACTTTGAACCCCCAAACATTATATATTTTTTTAAAGCAAATGCCCTACAGATTAAAATGGTGGGTGTTTCATTTTTTTTTTTTCACACAGTATTTGCGCAGCGATTTTTCAAACGCATTTTTTGGGGAAAAAACACACTTTTTAAAATTTGAATGCACTAAAACACACTATATTGCCCAAATGTTTGATGAAATAAAAAAGATGATCTTAGGCCGAGTACATGGATACCAAACATGACATGCTTTAAAATTGCGCACAAACGTGCAGTGGCGACAAACTAAATACATTTTTAAAAGCCTTTAAAAGCCTTTACAGGTTACCACTTTAGATTTACAGAGGAGGTCTACTGCTAAAATTACTGCCCTCGATCTGACCTTCGCGGTGATACCTCACATGCATGGGGCAATTGCTGTTTAAATTTGACGCCAGACCGACGCTTGCGTTCGCCTTTGCGCGGGAGCAGGGGGGGACAGGGGTGCTTTTTTTTTTTTTTTTTTTTTCTTTATTAATTTTTTAATTTTTTTTTCTTATTTTTAAACTGTTCCTTTCATTTTTATTTTTTTTTTAATCATTTTTATTGTTATCTCAGGGAATGTAAATATCCCCTATGATAGCAATAGGTAGTGACAGGTACTCTTTTTTGAAAAAATTGGGGTCTATTAGACCCTAGATCTCTCCTCTGCCCTCAAAGCATCTGACCACACCAAGATCGGTGTGATAAAATGCTTTCCCAATTTCCCAATGGCGCTGTTTACATCCGGCGAAATCTAAGTCATGAAATGCTCGTAGCTTCCGGTTTCTTAGGCCATAGAGATGATTGGAGCCATTCTGGTCTCTGATCAGCTCTATGGTCAGCTGGCCGAATCACCGGCTGCATTCTCAGGTTCCCTGTTGGGCCAGGAGAGCCAGAGAAAAACATGGAAGACGGTGGGGGGGGGGGGATCCCTCCCACTGCTTGTAAAAGCAGTCTAGAGGCTAATTAGCCGCTAGGATTGCTTTTACATGAAAGCCGACCGCTGGCTGAAAAGAATGATACCAAGATGATACCTAAACCTGCAGGCATCATTCTGGTATAACCACTCAAAGTCCAGCAACATACCAGTACGTTGCTGGTCCTTGTATTGTAAACTTTTTTTTCATGCAGCCTGTGGGCTGAACGAAAAAAAGATATTGATCAGTGGGTATGCCCACCATTAGAATACCTCCCTTCATCCGCCCACTTCTAATGATGGGCATACATGCACCATTTATATATGCCGAAGCATGGGGGCATCCTCCCGCAAAAGGCAGGAGCAAATTGCTCCTCCACCCACTGCTGCCCCCACGCTTCGGCATATATGCTGAAGTATGTAACTGTGGTGGTGAAATCACCTCCGACAGCGCTGGAGTCACGGCTTTATATATCGTGGGAGCAAACGCTGTTGCTGTCAAGATAAATAAATCCGCGCTGCAACTGAATGGCGTACCTGCTAAGCAAATGATGGTTAACAAAAAAACAAAGTAACATTACAGTATAACAGTAATACTTACCATACCTGCAAAGCAAATACAAAAAAAACCATAGTAAAAAATAAAACATTTAACGCAACCTGTGCCTACCTAAAATATATATATGCCGAAGCATGGGGGCATCCTCCCGCAAAAGGCAGGAGCAAATTGCTCCTCCACCCACTGCTGCCCCCACGCTTCGGCATATATGCTGAAGTATGTAACTGTGGTGGTGAAATCACCTCCGACAGCGCTGGAGTCACGGCTTTATATATCGTGGGAGCAAACGCTGTTGCTGTCAAGATAAATAAATCCGCTCTGCAGCTGAATGGCGTACCTGAAAACAAAAAAGTGGTTAACAATAAAAAAACAAAGTATAAAAAACATTGCAGTATAGAATGCAGAACAATAGAGAGAGAATAGAGAGAGAGAACAATAAAACGACAACTATTTTTGGTTTTTTTTATTTTATATTTTTTTTGTATTTTTATTTTTGTATTTTTTTTTTTATTTTTTTTTTTTTTTAACACTTTTTTTAGTAACTTTAACTTTTAACTGTAACTGTACCAGGTTTGGGTCTCTCAAAATGCGATGGCATCTTGGGAGACCCTGTGTTAGTGTGCCTAGTCTGTGCCGTGCTGAACCCTATGCTAATACTCCACTAGTGTATGGTAGCGTTCAAAACATTCACCAATGCATAGACCAGGATTGTCAGGACAGGATGGACAATAATAGCGGGTGTCACGCCTAAATCCGCGCTTGCTGCAGACACGACATCTTTTTTGGGGGGCTCGTTGGGTAGGGGTACTCTGGAGGACATAAGGAAAATGCCTCCCATGCAGCCGGCTTACTGCATCTGGTTGGGGAAGGTGAGGTGGAGCACCGTCTGGATACAGAAGGGCTCTGACGATCTCTTCCTGGAATTTAAGGAAGGATCCAGTCCATCCTGAAGCTCTGTATAGCACATGAGCATTCAGCAAAGCCAATTGAAATAAATAAACAGACACTTTTTTGTACCAGCGTCTGGCCTTACGGGCAATTAGGTACGGCGCCAACAACTGGTCGTTGAGGTCCACCCCTCCCATATTAAGGTTGTATTCGTGGACACAGAGGGGTTTCTCCACAACACCAGTCGCCGTAGTAATTTGGGTCGTCGTGTCTGCATGAAGGGAGGTGAGAACGAAAACATTCTTCTTATCCCTCCACTTCATAGCGAGCAAATTATTATACTTCAAGCAGGCTCTCTCCCCCAGCCTAAGACGGGACTCTACAAGCCGCTGGGGAAAGCCCCGGCGATTAGGTCGCACGGTGCCACATGCTCCAATCTGATGATCAAACAAGTGACTAAAAAGTGGCACACTCGTATAATAATTGTCCACGTACAAGTGGTACCCCTTTCCGAATAAGGGTGACACCAAGTCCCACACTATCTTGCCAGCGCTTCCTATGTAGTCAGGGCAGTTGATCGGCTCTACGTGACTATCTTTGCCCTCGTAAACCATAAATCTACATGTATAGCCTGTGGCCCTGTCACAGAGCTTATACATCTTGACCCCGTATCTGGCACGCTTGCTGGGAAGGTACTGTTTGAAGGACAAGCGGCCAGAAAACTTAATCAGGGACTCATCAACGCAGACAACTTGATGGGGGGTAAACAAGTCTGCAAAACGTTGGTTGAAGTGGTTTACGAGGGGCCGAATTTTGTAGAGCCGATCGTATGCAGGGTCTCCACGAGGACGACAGAGTTCATTGTCGTTGAAGTGCATGAACCGCAAAATCTGCTCGTATCGTGCCCTGGCCATGGAGGCAGAGAACACGGGCATATGGTGAATTGGGTCAGTGGACCAATATGACCGCAACTCACTCTTTTTGGTTATGCCCATGAGGAGCGAAAGGCCCAGAAAGATCTTAAATTCGGAGACCGTAATTGGTCTCCAATCTCTGGCAAGGGAGGACTGGGGAATAGTGGCGATGTGTTGACCAGCGTACAAATTGCTTTGGTCCACAATAGATCTATAGAGATCTTCGGTGAAAAACAGCGAATAAAAATCCAGTGGCGTAAAGTCAACTGTTTCCACCTGAATTCCGGGTTGGCCAGTGAAAGGGGGAAGTACGGGTGCTGCAGAAGTGGTGGGTTCCCAATTCGGATTGGCGAATGCAGCAGGAAGGGCACTATGGGCACGACGGGCCTGTGTTCGTCTTCTTGGTGGCAGCGGGACGCTACTTGTGCTTGCCACCTCACCAGCTTGAACTGCACTTATGGGACTCGCCACGTCACCACGTGATACTGCAGTGCTGGATGTACGACCAGGGTGTACTAGGCCGCTGGTGCTTGCCAGTTCACCAGAAGGAGTAGCGGCACTAGTACTTCTCTGCTCCATACGAGAGCCCTGCGGTTCTTGCACTTCAAGGACAGAAGAAGTTCGGGGTCTGGTACGCCTGACCCTAGCAGGGACCACAACTCCGTCGTCAGAGCTATCTGTCATGGAGCCGCTGTCCTCTACAGGTTCGTATTCTGAGCCTGAACTTGACAGATGAGTGACTTCCTCTTCACTATCTGTCATACTCAGAATCCTGTAGGCCTCTTCACTAGTGTACCTTCGATTTGCCATTTTGGCCTCTAAATTTAGGGGTACACTAGTGAGACTCACAGGCAAAAAAGCTCCTGACTGTTAGCGACTGATTCAAAACGCTACCAAAAAACTGTTAGCGATCGCAGTGATCAGGCCTGACTCTGCGAACGCTGCAGTTATGTGTGCTTAGTGTTTTGTAAGTGACAGTTATCGATCGATACTGCACTTGGGTGGGCTGGGCTGGGCTGGGCCGAGGAGCAAAACGCAGGTGCTAGCAGGTATCTGGGCTGATCCCGCTAACACTGCGTTTCAGGGAACCCTAAACTGCTGGGGAGTATAGATCTGATCGGATCAGATATCGATCCGTTCAGATACTATAGCACTAAGGGAGGTGTATGCTGCGTGCGTGGGTTTTAGCGGTACTGGCGCTAACCTGACGCTGCCTGGGGCGACGCAGACCTTATCAGATCCTAAAAACTTAACTTATATCACCGCCGGGCAATTAGGGGGTTAAACCTTTATAAGGTAATAAACGGCGGGTGCCCTAAAACTATAATAAACTATAATAAACTGTAATAAACTACAAAAAACAAACTAGCTAACCAGCGTCACCCGTAACACTTATACGGTGATCGCTGGTGAAAGGGTTAACTAGGGGGCAATCAAGGGGTTAAAACCTTTAGCAGGTAGTATATGGGGGTCCCTGTCGCTATAAAACACTGACAGCGAACCTATATACTTACCTCCCTAACTAGCGTCACCTGTGTCACTAATACAGCGATCAGAAAAACGATCGCTTAGCGACACTGGCGACGGGGGGTAATCAAGGGGTTAACTTTTATTAGGGGGGGGTTAGGGGGGTACCCTGGACCTAAAGGGGGGTACCCTAGACCTAAAGGGGGCTAACCTAACTGCCCTAACACTTGTAACTGACACAAACTGACACCAATGCAAAAAAAAAAAAAACTGCTATTGGTGACAGAGTGACAGGGGGTACAGGGGGGTGATCGGGGGGTGATCGGGGGGTGACAGGGGGGTGAAATGTGTGCCTGCGTGTTCTACTGTAAGTGTAGTGTTGGTGCACTTACTTGGATGTCTTCTCTCCTCTGCGTCGGATCAAAAAGACCGACTCGAGGAGAGATGACATCACTTCCTTTCCCTCTGTTTACATTACAGAGGGAAAGGAAGCGTTTCCATTCGCTGGGAGCGATCGGGAGGGGGTGGCCAACAATGGATGGCCTCCCCCTCACCTCTCATCGCCCGCGAACGAGAGCCGACCGCCTATGGCACCGGGGGGGGGTCCGATCGGACCCCCCACCCGCGGGAGGCAGATCACGTACAGGTACGTGATTCTGCCTGCCCGTGCCATTCTGCCGCCGTATATATGCGTTAGGCGGTCGGCAAGTGGTTAAAGGCTTATATGCAAGTTATTGTCATAAAAAGTGTTTGGGGACCCGGGTCCTGCCCCAGGGGACATGGATCAATGCAAAAAAAAGTTTTAAAAACGGCCGTTTTTTCGGGAGCAGTGATTTTAATAATGCTTAAAGTGAAACAATAAAAGTGTAATATCCCTTTAAATTTCATACCTGGGGGGTGTCTATAGTATGCCTGTAAAGGGGCGCATGTTTCCTGTGTTTAGAACAGTCTGACAGCAAAATGACATTTCAAAGGAAAAAAAGTCATTTAAAACTACTAGCGGCTATTAATGAATTGTCGGTCCAACAATACACATAAAAGTTCTGTCATGAAGATCCTGCCAGTAACCGGCGTCCCAGGCGCACGGGAACTCGGCCACGGGTCCCATTGCGGATGCGCGTGCGTTCACGGGTGCGGTCACGCACGGGCACGCGCGCGCACTCCCGCTGGTGTCAGGCGGGCTATTTAAACCTGCCTGTCACACTCCATCCCCGCTGTCTGCTCTACAGCGTTCTGTGAGTGTTACCTGATCTGATCTGTGTATCCTGTTATCTGACCCGGCTTCCTGTTTGACGATCCTGCTATCTGCCTGCACCAGACCCTCTTGGCTTGCCTGACCATCCCTCTGCATTACCCCTGGTACCTCTGCTGTCCGACCGTTACTGACCACCGGCTTGTTGACCCTCCACTGTGTACATCAGCTTCCAGTTTCTTCAGAAATCGCCATAAGTTCAGAGCCTTCCGCAACTCCTGCGAACTATTTTTTGCTCTTCAGCCACGTACCTTTTCCCTGGAAGCTACAAAGGTGGGCTACGTAATTTCTTTACTCTCTGGTGACCCCCAAACCTGGGCCCATCGCCTCTTAGAGCAAAAGGACATATCCCTGACCAACCTCTCCACTTTCTTTGACGCACTGGGTCAGTTATATGATGACCCCCAGCTATCTGTAACTGCAGAGGAGGCTCTACACACCCTTCAACAAGGTCGCAGAGCAGCAGAGGACTATGTGGCTGAATTCAGAAAGTGGAGTGCGGATACTAATTGGAACGATGCGGCTCTCCGTTATCAATTTCTGTTGGGACTTTCTGATCCTCTGAAAGATGAACTGGCCAGGGTAGGTACACCACAGATTTTAAATGCTTTAATCGATCTAGCCATCCAGATCGATCGATGCCTACGAGAGCGCAGGTCTGAGAAAGCTATGGGGTCTTCTCGTCCAACTTGGGTTACCCCAAAAGTTCCTCATCATCCATCATCAACACCACCTACCTCCACGTTCAACTTACCTGAGCCAATGCAATTAGGTGTCCTGCGGCCTTCGCTCACCCCAGAGGAACGACAACGTCGTCGAGCAAATAACTTATGCCTGTATTGTGGGGAACCCAGGCACTATGTCAGGAACTGTCCCCTTAAACTCCGTAAATGTTTATCCCTATCTACTGACTATGTGACATCTCTGGTTAAAAATACCACTCATCTTGCTCTTCCTCTTCTGCTACAGCTTCCAGGGAAGGATCTACAAATCACCGCCATTATTGACTCAGGAGCTTGCAGCTGTTTCATGGATTCTTGTTTTGCCACCCAACACCAAATACCTTTGTAACCTAAAGCCCATGGACTTTCTATCCATCTAGCTGATGGGACTGCTATCAAGTCTGGGCCTGTCACCCAAGAGACTATGCCAATTCCCATTTTCATTTCCAACGTCCATCAGGAACAGCTACGCCTGGACATTATCGCTTCACCCCTGTTTCCCATAATTCTCAGCATGCCATGTTACAGGCCCATAATCCGGACATAAATTGGATCACGGGTGAGGTGACCTTTCCCTCTCCTTACTGCCAACAGTTCTGCAGAACCCAGAACATCCAGGAGAACCCTACTCTGTTATGCCTAGATACAGATCCTAGTTTACATCAATCCATTCCTTCTGCCTATCATGATTTCCTGGACGTATTTAGTAAACAGAGGGCAGAGGTGTTACCCCCTCACCGGGCCTATGACTGTCCCATTGAGTTACTTCCCGGTGCTGAAATTCCTTTTGGAAGAATATTTCCCTTAACTGAGGTAGAGCAAGGGGCATTGAAGGAATACATTGACGAAAACCTCAAAAGAGGCTTCATTTGTCCATCCACATCCCCCGCAGGTGCAGGCATCTTCTTCGTGCAGAAAAAAGATAAAACCCTCAGGCCGTGTGTGGATTACCGCGAACTAAATAAAATTACTGTGAAGAATCGGTACCCTCTTCTCTTAGTACCAGAGCTGTTTCAGAGACTATGAACGGCCACCATATTCACCAAACTTGATCTCCGTGGGGCCTACAATTTAGTTCGTATTAGGGATGGAGACGAATGGAAGACCGCTTTTCGTACCCGTTATGGACATTTTGAGTACCTTGTGATGCCTTTCGGCCTGTGTAATGCCCCTGCCACCTTTCAATACTTTATTAATGATGTGTTACGTGACTTTCTAGACCTGTTTGTCATCGTCTATTTAGACGACATATTGATTTTCTCTTGTTCCCTTGAATCCCATCGCAGGCACATCAGGAGTGTATTGGGCCGACTTCGACAACACGGTCTATATGCAAAGGCTGAAAAATGTGAATTCGAAGAGGAAAGTATTCCATTTTTAGGGTTAGTCATTTCCAGTAAGGGCATTAAAATGGACCCCCAGAAGGCTGTTCTAGATTGGCCAGTCCCGACAGACAAGAAAGGAATCCAGCGATTCGTTGGATTCGCTAATTTTTACCGTAAATTTATTAAAGGGTTCTCAGCCATCATTGCACCCATCACACAGCTAACCAAACAAGGTACACGCTTCCATTGGTCGGCCGAGGCTCAAAAGGCTTTTGAGATTCTCAAGGGCCTTTTTACCTCCGCCTCTGTACTAAAGCATCCAGATTCCTCTCTGCCATTTATTCTAGAAGTGGATGCATCTGAAATTGCTGTAGGGGCAGTATTATCCCAAAGACAGGGAACCAAGGCCCTGCTGCATCCTGTGGCTTTCTTTTCTCGTAAATTGTCCACGGCAGAGAGAAATTATGATGTAGGTGACAGAGAGTTGTTGGCAATCAAGTCAGCATTGGAGGAGTGGCGCTATCTGTTGGAGGGTGCCGCTCATCCAGTCTTAATCTTTACAGATCATAAGAACCTGGAGTATTTGAGGTCTGCAAAAAGGTTGAAACCACGTCAGGCCAGGTGGGCTCTCTTTTTCTCCAGGTTCTCCTTTCATGTCACCTACCGTCCTGGCTCCAAGAATACCAAACCTGACGCCCTGTCTAGAATGTTTCACAAACCTCAAGAGATTTCCCCTCCGGACACCATTTTGTCTCCGGGGAATTTTCTTCTACTTCAGGGAAACCTGCTTTCCCAGATTAAACAGGCCTCCGCAGGAATGGAATCTTCCATTGGGACAGAGCTCCAGGTTAAGGATGGGTTATTGTGGCATGAGAGTAGGATCTTTATACCTGAGACACTACGAGTTCCACTACTAGAGCTTTGTCACGATCATGCGCTGGCTGGGCATTTCGGTGTAGCTAAGACTACTGATTTGGTTCAGCGCACCTTCTGGTGGCCTCAGCTACGCAAAGATTGTAAAGAGTTTGTAGAGTCCTGTACCACCTGCATTAGGAACAAAGGGCACAAAACAAAGGCATGGGGTCTACTAAAACCCTTGCCTGTCCCAGATAGACCCTGGAAAATGCTCTCTATAGATTTTATTGTAGAACTACCCCCGGCCGGGGGCTTCACTTCAATCTTTGTCATAGTGGACCGGTTGTCGAAGATGGCGCACTTTGTTCCAATGAAGGGCACCCCTTCAGCTACAGAAACAGCACAAGCATTCATTAAAGAGGTCGTCAGGCTCCATGGGGTACCAGTTAATATCGTTTCAGATCGAGGGGTACAATTTACCTCTCGATTCTGGAGGGCTTTGTGTAAAACCTTGGACATTGAACTCTCATTTTCATCGGCTTATCACCCCCAGACTAACGGGCAAACAGAAAGAACAAACCAGACCCTTGAACAATATTTGCGCTGTTTTTCTTCCTTTGCCCAAGATAATTGGATTTCTGTTTTACCATTGGCCGAGTTCGCTTATAATAATTCTATTCATTCTGCTATCAAGCAGACTCCGTTTTTTGCGAATTATGGTTTCCACCCCTCATTTTTACCTAATTCTCTCCCAGAATGCACAGTACCCGCAGTGCAGGA
This sequence comes from Aquarana catesbeiana, assembly GCF_042186555.1. NCBI lineage: Eukaryota > Metazoa > Chordata > Amphibia > Anura > Ranidae > Aquarana > Aquarana catesbeiana. The sequence goes on along the minus strand of NC_133329.1, from coordinate 5,363,684 downwards.
GAAATTGGATTTCTTTACCTCTAACAACCAAGTTTTACAGGACACCATGACCAGAACCCAGGAGTACAACAAAGCAACCTTCGATAAAAAGAGGCGAGGTGAGCTCTTACTTGCACCTGGGGATCAGGTATGGTTGTCCACCATAAACCTCAGGTTGGCCTGCCCTTCCAAGAAACTGGGTCCCAAATTTCTTGGTCCGTTCCCTGTTAAACGGAGAATTAATGAAGTTGCATATGAACTTGAACTCCCGGACTCACTAAAGGTACATCCAGTTTTTCACGTGTCCTTGCTGAAACCATCTATTACCAACCCATTTCCAGGTCGAAGTACGGATCCTCCTGATCCAAACCTGGTAGATGGGGAGGAGGAATTTGAGGTGGAGGCTATCATGGACCACAGGAGAAGAGGTAACCAAAATCAATTCTTAATAAAGTGGAAAGAGTTTGGCCCAGAGGAGAATTCTTGGGAACCAGAGGATAATATTTATGCTGAAGACCTGTTACAAGCCTTTAAAACAGCCCATCCAGAGAAATTTTTTCAAAGGGGCATCCGGAGGCTGCCCCTTGGGGGGAGGCAATGTCATGAAGATCCTGCCAGTAACCGGCGTCCCAGGCGCACGGGAACCCGGCCACGGGTTCCATTGCACATGCGCACGCATCTGCCTGCACCAAAACCTTTTGGCTTGCCTGACCATCCCTCTGCATTACCCCTGGTACCTCTGCTGTCCGACCGTTACTGACCACCGGCTTGTTGACCCTCCACTGTGTACATCAGCTTCCAGTCTGCTGTTGTTCCTGGTTTCAGTCCAGCTTCCAGTCTGCTATTACCCGCTGTTGTTCCTGGTTCCAGTCCAGCGTTCCAGGCTATCCTCTGCTGTGTTCCAGTCCAGCGTTCCAGGCTATCTTTTGCTGTGTTCCAGTCCAGCGTTCCAGGCTATCTTCTGCTGTGTTCCAGTCCAGCGTTCCAGGCTATCTTCTGCTGTGTTCCAGTCCAGCTTCCAGTCTGCTATTACCTGCTGTTGTTCCTGGTTCCAGTCCAGCCTCCAGTCTGCTATTACCTGCTGTTGTTCCTGGTTCCAGTCCAGCGCTCCAGGCTATCCTCTGCTGTGTTCCAGTCCAGCGTTCCAGGCTATCTTCTGCTGTGTTCCAGTCCAGCTTCCAGTCTGCTATTACCTGCTGTTGTTCCTGGTTCCAGTCCAGCCTCCAGTCTGCTATTACCTGCTGTTGTTCCTGGTTCCAGTCCAGCGCTCCAGGCTATCCTCTGCTGTGTTCCAGTCCAGTGTTCCAGGCTATTACCTGCTGTTGTTCCTGGTTCCAGTCCAGCATTCCAGTCTCTGTTTTCAGTCTACTCTTCAGGTTCCTGACTCCAGAGGGTGCCACCACTACTGTCTTTCAGCAACCGTTGATCCTGCCAGGCACCCATACCACTCTTCACTCCTGGCCCTCTGTCTCCATTCCAGGGGAACGGGAGTGGGAGCTGTAAGGGAGGTCTTTCTCTGCACTTCAGGCTCACAACCCACCAGGTACGTGACAAGTTTATTGATAAAAAAGGCATGGGATATCCCCACAGGGGAACCCCGAACCAAAATTTTAAAAAAAAATGGCGTGGGGGTCCCCCTAAATTCCATACCAGGCCCTTCAGGTCTGGTATGGATATTAAGGGGAACGCCAAATTTAAAAAAAAAATGCATGGGGGTGCCCCTCAAAATCCATATCAGATCCTTCAGGACTGGTATGGATTTTAAGGGGAACCCCATGCCAAAATTTTAAAAAAATGGTGTCGGGTCCCCCCAAAAATCCATACCAGACCCTTATCCGAGCATGCAACCTGGTAGGCTGCAGGAAAAGAGGGGGGCCACCCGGTGACGTCACGGGGAAACCCATAGGGAAGTTCACGTCAAGACCCCGTGCGTCAGAGGGGGCGGGGTCACCGGGTGGCCCTGCCCTCCATTATTTAAGAAGTGTCAGAAGACGAGAAGCGTCACACAGCGGAAGCCTCCCATCATGGATGCGGAGTGGCCCACGAACGAAGAAGGGAAGAAGACACTGCGGAGGAAGATGCCGGATGAGAACACCAGAGGAAGAACCAGAAGAAGAAGAAGATGGAGGAAGAAACCGAAGGAAGATAGAAGATAGAAGAAAGAAAAAAGAATATGGAAAAAAGAAGACTTTAAATAAAGGAATTGTCAAAAACTGTCTCTTGTCATTTTTAACATTTTTGACCCTTTTTTTGTGAAATGGTAGGGGTACTTTTGTACCCCCTTACGATTTCACACAGGGGGGGCAGCATCTGGGGGTCCCCTTGTTAAAGGGGGCTTCCAGATTCCAATAAGCCCCCCGCCCACAGACTCCCACAACCAAGGGTTGTGGGGATGAGGCCCTTGTCCCCATCAACATGGGAACAAGGTGCTTTGGGGGGACCCCAAAGCACCCTCCCAATGTTAAGGGCATGAGAACTGGTACGGTTCAGGAGGGGGGGCGCTCTCTCTCCCCCCCTCTTTTCCTGCGGCCTGCCAGGTTGCGTGCTCGGATAAGGGTCTGGTATGGATTTTTGGGGTGACCCAACGCCATTTTTTTAAAAAATTTTGGTGCTGGGTCCCCCTTAAAATCTTACCAGACCTGAAGGGCCTGGTATGGAATTTAGGGGGACCCCCACGCCATTTTTTTTAAATTTTGGTTTGGGGTTCCCCTGTGGGGAAATCTCATGCCATTTTTGTCAGTGAACTTTTATGTGTATTGTCGGACCGGCAATTCATTAATAGCCGCGAGTAGTTTTAAATGACTTTTGTTCCTTTGAAATGTCATTTTGCTGTTAGTTCTAAACATGGGAAACATGTGCCCCTTTACAGGAATACTGTAGACACCCCCCCAGGTACGAAATTTAAAGGAATATTACACTTTTATTGTTTCACATTAAGCATTATTAAAATCACTGCTCCCAAAAAAACGGCCGTTGTTATAATTTTTTTTGCATTGATCCATGTCCCCTGGGGCAAGACCCAGGTCCCCAAACACTTGTTATGACAATAACTTGCATATAAGCCCTTAAAATTAGCACTTTTAATTATTCATGTTCGAATCCCATATACTTTAACGGTGTTCGCATGTTCAAACAAATTTTTTGCCTGTTCGCATGTTCTGGTCCGAACCGAACAGGGGGGTGTTCTGCTCATCCCTAGTGGTGGTAGTGGTGCTGGTGCTACAACACTGAAAGTCCTCACAGTTACTCTTGGTGGGTGCTGGAATGGGCCCTGCTGTGAAATATTAGATCAAGAATTGTAATTATATGCCCCTGTTAAACAGGGGCTGTAAAATTGGGCCTTAGGCACTGGTGCTGGTGCCACAACACTGCAACCCCTCACAGATACTCTAGTTGGAGCGCAGGAGCGAGCCCTGCTGCAATTAATTGCATCAAAAATTGTAATTACACGCCCCTGTTAAACAGGGGCTGAAAAATTGGGCCTTAGGCACTGGTGGCGACTCCCAGAACCAAAAATATTCTTACAAGCTATCAGCATGATCATTGAGGAGAAAGAGGATAGTCACTCAGCATAACAGGATAGTCACTCAGCATCAGCATAGGCAGTCCTGAAGGGATCTGACATTTCAAAAAAATGTATTTGGTTACATCAGCATCAGGTGTTTGGTAGCTGGTGATCCAAGACTGATTCATTTTTTCTGAAGGTCAGTCGATCGACCGAGTCGGTGGACAGGCGCACCCTGTGATCGGTTACAAAGCCTCCAGCAGCACTGAATGTGCGTTCCGAAAGAACGCTGGATGCAGGACAGGCCAGTAGCTCAATTGCATACTGTGCAAGCTCTGGCCAGTGATCCATCCTCAAGACCCAGTAACTCAGAGGATTTTTGGTGGGAAAGGTGTTCAAGTCAGATCTTGCCCCTAGGTATTCCTGCACCATGTAAAACAGACGCTGGCGATGATTGCTGGAACCGATCATACCTTGGGGCTGCGGACTAAAAAATAATCTGAACGCATCGGTCAGATGGCCACCTTCTCCACCGTTCCTTCTTTGACTGACCAAAGCCTCAGCAACAAGTTGTCCAGGAACAGGAGTTTATAACCTCCCAGTCTCTGGGAACACATTGCACAGACTTTTCTGCAAGGCCTCCCGAAGATGTTTTATCCTCTGCTCCCTCTGCGATGGCAAGATAAGGTCTGCAACATTACTCTTGTAACGTGGATCAAGGAGGATTGCCAGCCAGTAACGATCCCTCTACTTGATACCACGAATACGAGGATCCTTCCGCAGGCTTTGCAGGATCAGGGAGGCCATGCAGCGTAGGTTTGCTGAGGCATTCGGTCCAAAGTCCTCTGGGTCACTAAGGACGACATGATCCGCAGCCACCTCCTCCCAGCCACGTACAAGTCCATGGGTTTCTTGGGACTGTAAATGATCCCTTAAAAACTGCTGCTGATGCTGAGTGCCAGGCTCCACCTCCAGGCTGACACAATCCTCCTCCTCCTCATCCTCTTCCTGTGTGATTGGCGGGCACACAGGAACACTGTCTGGATAAAGGGGGCCTTAAGAGCTAAGGAAGTCCTCCTCTTTCTGCCTCTGTTCTGCCTCAAGTGCCCTGTCCATTATTCCACGCAGTGTGTGCTCCAACAGGTGGACAAGGGGGATAGTGTCACTGATGCATGCACTGTCACTGCTCACCATCCTTGTGGCCTCCTCAAATGGTGACAGGACAGTGCATGCATCCCTGATCATTGCCCACTGACGTGGGGAAAAAAAACAAGCTCCCCTGACCCTGTCCTGGTGCCATAGTCGCACAGGTACTCATTGATGGCCTTCTGCTGCGTGTGCAGCCGCTGCAGCATGGCCAACGTTGAGTTCCACCTGGTGGGCATGTCACAGATTAGGCGGTTCTTGGGCAGGTTAAATTCCTTTTGGAGGTCTGCCAGCTGAGCACTGGCATTATATGACCGGCAAAAATGCACACAGACTTTCCTGGCCTGCCTCAGGACATCCTGTAAGCCCATGAACCTGCCCAAGAACCGCTGCACCACCAAGTTAAAGACGTGAGCCAAACAGGGTACATGGGTCAGTTGTCCCTGTCGGAGGGTGGAGAGGAGGTTGGTGCCATTGTCGCAAACCACCATTCCTGGCTTAAGTTGGCATGGCGTCAACCACCTCTGAACCTGCCCCTGCAGAGCTGACAGAATCTCTGCCCCAGTGTGGCTCCTGTCCCCCAAGCACACCAGCTCAAGCACCGAATAGCATCTTTTTGCCTGCGTACTTGCGTAGCCCCTTAAATTTCTACGGAGCACCGTTGGTTCCGAGGACAAAGCACAGGAGGAGGCCATGGAGGAAGAAGAAGAGGAGGGGGTGGAGGAGAGAGGTGTGTCAGAATCACCAGTAGTGGCATTTTGGAGGCATGGTGGCGGAACAACCTCCAACACTACTGCACCTTGTCCTTCATCCTTCCCAGCTGCCAGCAGAGTCACCCAATGCACCATGAAACTTAGGTAACGTCCCTGTCTATGCCTGCTGGACCATGAGTCAGTGGTAATATGCACCTTACCGCTGACCGCCCTGTCCAGCGAGGCCAAGACATTGCCTTCCACATGCCGGTAGAGAGCCGGAATCGCCTTCCGTGAGAAAACGTGGCTTTGGGAACCTGCCACTGAGGAACCGCACATTCCAAAACTCACGGAAGGGGCAGAGTCTACCAACTGAAAAGGTAGCAGTTGAAGTGCTAGCAATTTTGCCAAGCTAGCATTCAACCGCTGGGCATGTGGATGGCTGGGAGTGAACTTCTTTCTGCTGTGCAGCAGCTGGGGCAGGGAAATTTGCCTGGTACAATCTGATGTCAGTGTACCGATAGCAGATTAGCTGCAAGTATTTGGCTGTGACACACCTAATTCTACACCTTCATTCCTCTCAGTGCAGGTCTCAGAGAGGACTGAAGGTATAGTGGGGTTGGAGATCCCATCTGATGAGGAGCAAGGAGAGGTCCCCTTTGTTCTTTGGTGTGGGTCTTTTAGGTACGCTTGCCAACGAACTGCATGGCAGGTCAAGATATGTCTGGTCAAGCATGTGGTGCCCAAGCAGGAGATGTTTTGGCCATGCGAGATATGCTTGAGACATATGTTGCAAATAGCAGCGATGCGATCTGATGCACTCGTCTCAAAAAAGGCCCACACCAAAGAACTTTTGGAATAACGTGCAGAGATAGCAGCGCCCTGCACATGCTCTGCGGTGTGATGCAGTCAGTGTGCTACCCTTAGGCTGGCCCCTGGAGGGCATCCTGCCTCATTGGTGATGTGCCTCCTCCTCCTCTCTCCCATCAGGCACCTACGTGGAGTCAGTGACCTTATCATCCCCTCCCTCCTTTATCACTGGAGCAAACCTGGCAGTATGCTGAAGCAGGGGGAACATGACTGCCAGATTGCTGTCCTTCTTGGGCACCCCCTCTGTCTGGTCTCATGCTACTGCCTTCCTCTAGTTGAGTACCTTCATCGGAGCCTTCAAAACGCTGGGCATCCTCCTGGATCACGTACCCAACACTGTGGTCAAACAGTTCGAGGGACTCCTCAGGAGGACATGGTGGGGCTAGGGAAGGAGTCACTGATGCCATTGAGCCGAGGGAAGAGGCTGCATTGGCAGCTGCTTTGCCAGACAAAGTACCCTGAGCCTTGGTGAGAGAGGATGAGGAGGATGAGGACGACTTGGTCATCCACTCTACGAAGTCTTCCGCATGTTGCGGCTCAATATGGCCAGCTGCCGAAAAAAAGGCCAAGCGTGTCCCGCGGCCAAGTGCTGATGAGGGTGCACCGTCTCCACGACCAGCACTGTTTCCTCTAGATACAGAGCCTGCTTGCCCTCTTTTATTGGCTTGTGACTGTCTGACTCTCCTTGTTGGCCTTCCAGACATACTAATGGCCTGCAGTGAGCTGCACAAAACTGGGATGTATATCATGTATGTAAAAGTGGGTGCAACTGTGCAGGGTACACAGTACAATAACTGGAAATACTTCAAGAGTCTACATAAGCACCTGGCGCCAGCTAGCTATACTGTAAGTGCAATTGTGCAGGGTACACAGTACAGTAACTGGAAATACTTCAAGAGCCTACACAAGCACCTGGCTTCAGGTAGCTATACTGTAGGTGCAACTGTGCAGGGTACATAGTACAGTAACTAGCAGGAAGAGAAGAACAGGATCTAGCTAAACTGAATACAGTGTGTGTGTGTATATATATATATATATATATGTATATATACACACAACACCTGGGATGCATATACATATACACAATACACTGCAAGTGCAGCTAACTGACTCAACCTAAGTACTATAACTTAAATCAAATGACACTGTCTCTCTGTCTATCTCTCTCCAGTCTCCACTGCAACACACTACACAAGGCCGCCACGGAGGCGGCCTTATATAGTGTGGGGCGTGTACTAAACCCCCTGAGCCATAATTGGCCAAAGCCTCCTTGGCTTTGGCCAATTACGGCTCTCTGTACACACAGCGCTGTGATTGGCCAAGCATGCAGGTCATAGTGCATGCATGGCCAATCATCAGCCAGCAATGCACTGCGATGCAGTGAATTATGGGCCGTGACGTGCCACTCGAATTTGGCGCGAACGGCCCATAACGTTTGTAATTCGGTGAACGACTGAACACACGATGTTCGAGTCGAACATGCGTTTGACTCGAACACGAAGCTCATCCTTATTCTCCGTAAAAACCTCCAGAGTAGCACCGCCGTGTCCACATACACAGTACCTGGCTGAACTGACTATCAGCTCCTCCCTTCTAGACATGTATCGGCCAATCACAGGCCTTCCTCAGTAGATCTACTGTTTGGGGGCTTTGAATAAATTTGTATACGGAGAACACTATGGTCTCTATACTTATTATTTACATTTCCCGAACTCATGGAATCTTGAGCCAAGCTGGGAGATGATCCGTTTCTTTGGATATTAATGAGCTGAATTACCATGAAGAAAAGAGCCATCTGGATTACCCACCAATGATTGGGAAGAGGAAGTGAGAGCAAAGAGCTCGTGGGGAGATCCGCATATGAGTTTTGACTCCTCTGGGAGGTGAGTGCGCATTTTTACTGGTGGTGGTGTGCATGTCTTTTGAGGACGAACAATCACTGTGGTGGACTTGTGTGGATACACTGATCACAAGAAGAGTTTTTCATGTTTTATTTCTTCATTTTTTCATTTTATGGACTATTCATTTATATGTAGGATTTATTTATTTTAAAGATTTGCACTTTACATTTATAATTTTATAATATAATAAAATAGTATAATAATATATACTATAATAATCATAGTACTGAGTGTATATAATAGTCATAGTACTGAGTGTATATAATAGTCATAGTACTGAGTGTATATAATAATCATAGTACTGAGTGTATATAATAATCATAGTACTGAGTGTATATAATAATCATAGTACTGAGTGTATATAATAATCATAGTACTGAGTGTATATAATAGTCATAGTACTGAGTGTATATAATAGTCATAGTACTGAGTGTATATAATAGTCATAGTACTGAGTGTATATAATAATCATAGTACTGAGTGTATATAATAATCATAGTACTGAGTGTATATAATAATCATAGTACTGAGTGTATATAATAATCATAGTACTGAGTGTATATAATAGTCATAGTACTGAGTGTATATAATAATCATAGTACTGAGTGTATATAATAATCATAGTACTGAGTGTATATAATAATCATAGTACTGAGTGAATATAAAAATCATAGTACTGAGTGTATATAATAATCATAGTACTGAGTGTATATAATAGTCATAGTACTGAGTGTATGTAATAATCATAGTACTGAGTGTATATAATAATCATAGTACTGAGTGTATATAATAGTCATAGTACTGAGTGTATATAATAATCATAGTACTGAGTGTATATAATAGTCATAGTACTGAGTGTATATAATAATCATAATACTGAGTGTATATAATAATCATAGTACTGAGTGTATATAATAGTCATAGTACTGAGTGTATATAATAGTCATAATACTGAGTGTATATAATAATCATAGTACTGAGTGTATATAATAGTCATAGTACTGAGTGTATATAATAGTCATAGTACTGAGTGTATATAATAATCATAGTACTGAGTGTATATAATAATCATAGTACTGAGTGTATATAATAATCATAGTACTGAGTGTATATAATAATCATAGTACTGAGCGTATATAATAATCATATTACTGAGTGTATATAATGGCCAATAAGAGACATAAAGCTGCCAGTTCTGAAGTGGTTATCTATTTCAGTATAATGGAAATGAGTCAGAGATTGTATTAATCCTCACAAACAAACTGTCATTTTTGAAGTAAAACACATAGGAGAGTATAATTCAAAACAAAAATCCTTTATTAAGGGCTCAGAACCAAACAAAGAGGGAGGCAACACTGGATCAACATGAGAAGTTAGCGAAGCCTGGGACCCCCACGGCAGACATCAATTCTTCAACATCAGAATTGGTGGCCTGAGGAGTCCATATGTAAGGGAGGGCAGTCTGGTCCAGAATTTGCAGAGATCCGGATAGCAGCAGATGACATCTGTGTCCCCAGGCTGTGGTACCACAAGAGGCTGCATTTTTTGGCCGACCAGACTGGATCCAGGGTCCTCACTTTCTGGTCTTCTTTTCACGCTTCATTCCCGGCTGTGGCTGTGCAGTTGGAGATGTGGCAGGAGGAGGAGTAGGACCTGGAGGAGGACTGGGAGGACCTGGAGGAGAAGGAGGAGGAGGAGGAGGACCTGCAGGAGGAGGAGGAGGACCATCACAAAGGTGTGTCTGAGCTGTCATTTGGCCCCTCATACCTTTGTTAAGAGCCTCCAATATGAGCGCCTCACACAAGACTTGTTGGCCCTCCTCCATCCTCTGCATTTTATAGGTAATGACGGCAGCAATGTCCTCCTCCACGGTCTGTCGTGCTCCCAGGACCTCTGTAGCCCTCCAAAAGAGTCCTCCGGTAGCCTCCTCTAGGGCACTCCTCCTACTGCCACTTTCTCTTTGCAGGGGGAGTGGAGGGACCTGCAGATCAGCCAGCCGGCTCGGCCCGGCCACCTCCTGGCTGAGACTTCCCTGTGTATGAAAAAGGGACATGGTTGTAATGTTTTGCTTCATCAATCACAATCCTAAATTAGTACTCCCAACTAACATCTAGTTAACATCATTGATTGGACAAGCAGAAATATTTAGAGGAATGCTATACCTGGCTCAATCTGGGCTCCTCCACATGTGGCCTGGAAGGCCCAGGTTGGGCGTCAGAAGCCTCAGCCAGGGGGGAAGGAAGCGTGGAAGGAAGACTGGAGAGGGATGGCCTGGGTTCAGTCTGGCCTGCCAGAAAATGCAGCCTGTCGTAGTACAACATCCTGGGGACATAGATGTCATCTGCTGCTCCGGATCTCTGTGAATCCTGGACTTTCTTGCGCTCCCTTAGATATGTACTCCTCAGGCAACCAATTAATATCTTTAAATAGGTGATGTCTGCCGTGGGGATCCCCTGCTTCACAATTTCACACAATTGCACCAGTGCTGCCTTCCTCTTTGTTTTGTTCTTGAAATGGGGGTGGTTAATCTCCCACAGACAGGGCAGCTCCCTTAAGATATCTATGAATACTGACACAAAGTCATTGTCTTTCACTAAGATATCCATGTTCACTGCAAGACACAACACAAGACAAAGCCTAATGTCAGACAAAACTCTCCTAATCTTGTTACAATATAGGCTTCAATGTAGAAGCAGTATAGGCACAAGTTTGTCTCTTACCTTCGTTCTTACGATCGGCGCGTCCAATGCTCCTTCCTCCGCTCACAGATCGTACGTAATACGCACGCGTGTTACGCTTTATACACATTGCGCATGCGTGTAACTCCGCCCGCCCCTGACATTCTTTCTAGTCTATTCCCCGCCCCTTTTCGTTCGGCGCAGTGGGTGAAGAGCACATGGCGGAGTTACAGCAGGTGCATGCTAATTCTAGCAACGAGGAGGAGGAGGAGGAAAGCCCGGATCCGGACACGTCCCGATCCAGAAGGAGACGTTTTAAGGCCACAAATATGTCCTTTGGGGAGATGTTGGAGATGGTCAACATCATGAAGAAGTCAGACTATGAGGGAAAGTATGGGCCTTACCCCAACCCCAACATCCGAAAGGCAAAGATCATGGCGAAAGTGGTCAAAAGCCTTCACAAGAATTTCGGGGTACGAAGATCGAAAGATCAGCTCAGGAAGCGGTGGTAGGACCTGAAGTTAAGAGAACCAGAGCAGTACCGAAAGATCCGGAGAGTGCTGCAAAAAAGTAAGTAGTTGTGCTGTGTTCCTATTCTTTCTGTCTTTATTGCGTTTGTGCTGCTCCATATGCTTTTATTAATTGTAACATTTAAAAGGGCAACTTTAATGTTCATGGGCCCATTATTCGTTCGTATCAAACATTTTTCTTTCGGCCTCTAAAACACCATTGTTTAAACCATATGCATTTTCCCACATTTTTTTTGGGCCTACTTGGATGCCAAATATTTGTTTGTGTAGATGGGTTTGTTACTAGAATGAAATGCAAACTAGATTGTGTGTAAGGAGAGGACACTGAGCAGCTGTTTTCACATCTGGACACTGGAGCACTAGTGTGGGACACCAGAATACCATTTTTATTAGGGGGCCACACAGGTGCTCCAGTGTATACTATAGGGGGGTGCTACATCTGTGAAGCTTGTACCAAACAGGTAAAGTATTGCAGCTTGACAAAGGGCAATAAAAAAAATACATCTTGGAACTCGGCTAAAATAGACAGTTATACCCCACTTCCGACCAATGTTTCCTATTTCTAGTTCTGCCATCAAATATCTGTGTGCTAATTATACCATTTTTGTTTTATATAGGGGAGAAAAGACTCGGAGGACACCCCTCATCCCAGGAGACCAGAGACCCCCCACCTATGGAAGAAGGTGAAATACCCCCAAACGAAGCTGAGCAGGAGGAAGAAGAAGATGTGGTGGAGATTGGCACCACAACAGGTGAGTGTCTGCGACCACAGGCTCAGGTAAAAGAGATGGATGGTGGCAGATTTTTGAGACCTGTTTTTTTTTTCTTTCTCTCTTTTTAGGTGATCGTGATGTTGTGGATCCAGAACGTTTCACATCAGAAAGTGCCCAGATCCTGATCGGGGAGATCATGGGGTGTAATGCCGAACTGCAAAACATCCAGCAAAAAATCAATGATGTTATTAAAAAAAATAATAACATCATTGATGTTTTGGGGTGAATTTAAAACCCCACAAAATCACTTTTTGTATTGTGGTCCAATCTTTTAAATTTTTTTGCAATGTTTTGAAAAGCCAAATTTGGAGGATGCACACAGTGTGCCAACATGTGCTATCTGCCATCACGGGAGATCAATGGATGCGTTTTGGGGGTGCAAACCCTTCCTCAATTATAAAGTAGCGGTGAGGAAGTGCTTGCTCCCCCAAAACACGTCCCTTGATCCCCCCTGATGGCAGATAGCACATGTTGACATTCGTAAATTGGTGTGCATCTTCCAAATTTGGCTTTTCCAGGGGTGATTTCCCCCCATCTGAACGCTATATCAAACCCAGTTCCTAAATACTGATGTCTGATATAGCCTTCAGGTTTTACCTAATGTGAACTTTGTAAGTTCAAGTTTTTTGTCTTTCTTGTTGGTTTTAACCAGGCCTGTTTTATCTGAAATGGACATTTCTATTTTTGATAATGCTACTGCAAAAATTGTTATACAACAAACATGTTGGTTTGTTTTAAAAACCTTTGGTAAATGCACATGTGATTGTGCAGGTATAAAAAAGTTGCTTACTCAAGAATGTGTGGATTATTGTGTCAACACTACAATACAACACTTTTGGGGTGATGTAATTGTTGTTTTCTGAGAAAATGGGGGTTATTTCCTAAGGGCAAATCCTCTTTGCACTACAAGTGCAGGTTCCGTGCAGTTGCAAGTGCACTTGTAGTGAAATGTGTTTTTGCATTTAGGAAATAACAGCCAACAGTGCTTTGTATAATAAGGTTACACAATCACGACATTTTCTGGACTCAACACATTTCTGTCAGGGTCAGCTAAAACAAACAGAAGCAGTAAATGTCCACAAAGAATTTCTTTTTTTGTTTTATTATAAAAAGGTTTCACAGATTGTCTGGCATATTGATAGCCCCCCTACCCGCAAAGAACTCCAGGTAGCGTAACCGGACATCACGGGCACTCAGGGAGGGCAAGCCAGGATGGCCACTTTCAAGCGCCGTCAGTGTGGTTTGATGTAGGATACCGGCCTCAGGCCCAACTGAGCCAGCATAGTTGGCCGAATGTTTCCTTAAAAAGTTATGGAGAACACAGCACGCCAGTATAATATGGTTCAGTTTATACTCCGCCATATGGATGGGTGTCAGAAATAGTCAGAACCGGCTGGCCAGGATTCCAAATGTGTTCTCCACCACTCTTCGGGCTCTGGCCAGCCGGTAATTAAAAACCCTCTGTTCCGGGGTGAGGGTCCTCATTGGGAATGGCCGCATCAGGTGGTCCCCCAGCGCAAACGCTTCATCAGCAACAAACACGAATGGGAGTCCTTCCACATTGTCCTCTGGAGCTGGCAAGTCCAAGCTGCCATTCTGGAGATGCCTGTAGAACTCCGTCTGGGCGATGACTCCACCATCGGACATCTGGCCATTCTTCCCCACGTGCACATACAAGAAGTCGTAATTAGCCGACACCACCGCCAACATCACTATACTATTAAACCCCTTGTAATTATAATAGTATGACCCCGAGTTGGGTGGTGGGACGATGTGGACGTGTTTCCCATCAATTGCCCCTCCGCAGTTAGGAAAGTCCCACCGCTCGGCAAAGTGGGAGGCCACAGTCTGCCATTCCTGTGGCGTGGAAGGAAACTGTTGAGGAAAAAACAATAAACATTACTATTTTTACTCTGAAACATGGCAAGCAGATTAGACACAAACATTATGGGGCAACCTCCAGATAGCATTTACTAAGGGGAATTTAACAAGGCCAAAGTATAAGGTACACCTATCATATATATAAATTTATGACTCCGAGGATCGGGTGTGTCATTGCCATCATCCCTTGAAACTTCAAAAGACCAAATGTGTACCTCAATATGGGATTTTTAAGGCAATGCAATGATCAGAAAATTTTTTTAAAAAATGTTAAGTTTTATTAGTACAAAAGCGAATAAAATACAAATCGAATAGAATACAAATGAACATATACGTGAATATTTTAGATAAGTATTTTAAAACAAAATTATCAGATACATAGGAATAAGTGATGCATCCTGCTGCTAAATACAAACACCACCCAAGTTGATACGATGGCGTCCGATAGCAGATTTCCAACACGTTTCAACTTTATTGTCAAAGCAAAGTCTTCCTCAGGGAAGGAATTGCATCACATTATTAAAGCATGTAGCTGTAGAGAAATGCCTTCCAAAGCTGGCAGAGGTTCCGATCACCAATTTGTCTAAAATGCTCACTATCCTCTACGGGGCGGCCCGGTATATTTATAAAGAGACCAATAATTGGCAGCCAGAAAAGGGGCAAAGAGGCTTAACAAAGTTGTGTAGCATGTATGGATGAAGTTCCCAGGTGTAGGTGAGAGGGAGCTCTGGTCCTAGAGTTCCTCTCTGTTGAAAAGCCAGTTGCAACTGGCTTTTCAACAGAGAGGAACTCTAGGACCAGAGCTCCCTCTCACCTACACCTGGGAACTTCATCCATACATGCTACACAACTTTGTTAAGCCTCTTTGCCCCTTTTCTGGCTGCCAATTATTGGTCTCTTTATAAATATACCGGGCCGCCCCGTAGAGGATAGTGAGCATTTTAGACAAATTGGTGATCGGAACCTCTGCCAGCTTTGGAAGGCATTTCTCTACAGCTACATGCTTTAATAATGTGATGCAATTCCTTCCCTGAGGAAGACTTTGCTTTGACAATAAAGTTGAAACGTGTTGGAAATCTGCTATCGGACGCCATCGTATCAACTTGGGTGGTGTTTGTATTTAGCAGCAGGATGCATCACTTATTCCTATGTATCTGATAATTTTGTTTTAAAATATTTATCTAAAATATTCACGTATATGTTCATTTGTATTCTATTCGATTTGTATTTTATTCGCTTTTGTACTAATAAAACTTAACATTTTTTTAAAAAATTTTCTGATCATTGCATTGCCTTAAAAATCCCATATTGAGGTACACATTTGGTCTTTTGAAGGTACACCTATCATATCCCCCCTCCCCCCCTCTCATGGGCCAATTCTAACATTATAGGGGGGTTGGAATTTTGGACAGGTAACCCTCTTCACTTCATTGAGAGATGAATGCCTAAATAATAGGGATTACTTGGAACAGCCCCTCCTTAGTTACACTATTGGCAGACCACTGGACAGGTAAGAAGTGTCTGAATACAAAGATATAAATACACACTGTACACATTTGAGGACATTTGGACATTCTGCTATTACCTATCAAGATAATAATAGGATACAAAAACTTTAAACAGTACCATTGGAAAGAATACAGGGAGGCCCTTGCACTACATGCTTTGGGGAATTCATCCATAAATCTGACCACTAAAGAGGTGGGTATAGTGTGTATGGGATTGGCAAAGTCAGCAGATAGATGATTGAGGATACATAGAGAATTGGGATCAGCTGACTTAGCAGTTGGGGGAGGGAGGGTTACTAAAAATTATTTGGGGACACCACAAAAAAAACCTCTGGCACTCTGCCTGAATTTAAAGCTAAAATAACATTTCCAAACATTTTAGGGGGTGTTTGGGGTAAAGCACTACTATGGAGCTGATAAAATACATTGTTAAGTGACTACATGAGGTGAATATAGGGCAGGAGACACCATGCTGGGGAGGTTAGTGAAGGGCAAATATGTATGAAGGACATAAAATAATAATTACATAAAAATCCAGCATGCATGAGAACAAAGGGGACATTCACGGCATATTACAATCATGGTAATTAGGGAATGAGGAAAGAAATACAATATATTAGCAAACATTCAATACAATAAAATGTGATACAAAAGGATAAAAATCTTACCTTCATATACTCCTTCTGCAGGACCTGGATGATGGCAGAACAGGTCTCTGGGATAATGATCCCCAGAGCCTGGGGGGAGATGCCTGTCGAGAACTTCAAGTCCTGCAGGCTTCTCCCTGTGGCCAAGTACCGCAGGGTAGCGACCAGCCTCTGCTCCGGAGTGATGGCTTGCCTCATGCAGGTATCCTGCCTGCTGATATAGGGGGTCAGCAAAGCCAACAAACGGTGAAACACGGGGTCCGTCATCCTGAGAAAGTTCCTGAAATCATCAGGATTATTCTCACGGATCTCACGGAGCAAAGACATATGACAGAACTGGTCACGCTGAAGCAACCAATTCTTGGTCCATGAACTCCTCCCCACCCTGGTCATGGACTGGACTTGTGTCAAGGTCAGGACCCCAACACCAAGCCCCCCGCACAGCACGAACTCTACGAGGAGTACGCATACGAAACATGGCTAGAAAACGGTCGGCTGCTCAGAACAGAGTAACAGAACGCACTGAAGAACAGCAAGGCCTGTGAAGAGCGACCTGAAAAACAGTAACGAACGAACAAGAATACAATGACTACCTAAAATCACGCAGAGCTTGCTTGCACGCACTGAAGAGCAGATACAAACCCACAAGCACAAACTGAACGGCAGAAAACGATCTGAAAGCCACGAGTCAGAAAAAGCGCGAATCGTCTCTCATCAAACTTTTACTAACACGAGATTAGCAAAAGGAGCCCAAAGGATGCTGCACTTGGTTCTGAACTGGCCTTTTCTAGTCTCGTCGTACGTGGTGTACGTGACCGCGTGGTTGGCGATCGGAAATTCCGACAACTTTGTGCGACCGTGTGTAGACAAAATAAGTTTGAGCCAACATCCGTCGGAAAAAATCCTAGGATTTTGTTGTCGGAATGTCCGAACAAAGTCCGACCGTGTGTACGCCCTATAAATCTATCATTCTGTCTGCTATCACAGGACGTGTCCCGTCAACAAAATGCCATTCAGCCGGGACCACAGATTTTTTAAATGCTTAAACATCTTGAGGTTTTTATGTAGAGACATGAAAGAAAACATCATTGATGTTTTACAGGTGCAGTTTTAGATGTTTAATTATTGGGTTTACTTTTATAATGATGTAATGCTGTAATCCATTCTTGTGTTTCGCCATGAGGCTTCTTCAGGAAAAGCATGGAATCTAATTTACTAAATAGACCATACATATGAGGTAAATATTTTTACATTGTTCAAAACACAACACAAAAAATAAAAAAAAAAATACATGAAAGAAAAATATAATTAGATGTAAATATATGGGTGCTCCCACCCACCTGGGAATGCTCCCAAAAACAAGGTTCCTACCTCATGGTGCTGAGGATCTGGGACCTGGCCTGAACAAGAGGAAGGTGTGTGTGAACCGCTGGCCCTAAGCATCCCACCAGTTGATGATTGCGATCATCAACTGGTGGGATGCTTAGGGCCAGCGGTTCTCATGAGCAATCATCAACTGGTTGGATGCTTAGGGTCAGCAATTCTCGTGGGTGATCATCAACTGGTTGGATGCTTGGGCCAGCAGTTCATACACCTTCCTCTTGTTCAGGCCATAACCTGGTCCCGGATCCTCAACACCATGAGGTAGGAACCTTGTATTTGGGAGCATTCTTAGTTGGGTGCAGTGCTGTGTCTTGGCCTAAGCCGACTAGGCCTAGGCCTAGGGCGGCACTTTGCGGGGGAGCGGCGCCTTTTTTGCTGCTCCCTCGCACGAAAGCCTCCCCGACACGTCCTCCCCACGTCCCGCACAGATTTAGCACAGATTCAGCCTCCCACGGCCAGCTCCAGCTCCGATACAGCCTCCTGCGGCCGGCTTGCCTTGTTATACATCGTGCACTCAGCAGCACTGGCACAGTATGGGCGCGTACTTGGCTGAGTGGGGGAGCGACTGCCGCCCCCCCATAAAACGGACTGTGACTGACTTTGTCAACTTAACTGGTGGAGGCAGAGCCTAATACTCTGCCTACCCACCTCCGCGCGACATCATTGCATGCAATCCAGCTTGTGGATTCAGGACGGGTCTCTCTGGTTACCAGAGGAGAAGGAGCGAGAGAGAGGAGGAGGACGACGACGATACCGTAACCCAGGCAGCTATAGTAATGCAGCCACTGTGCCCCCAAATGCATCCACTGTGCCCCCAAACGCAGCCACTGTGCCCATCAATTGCCTCCACTGTGCCTATCAAACGCTGTCACTGTGCCCCATCAAACACAGCCACTGTGCCCCATCAAATGCAGCCACTGTGTCCATCAATTGCCGCCACTGTGCCCATTAATTGCCGCCACTGTGCCCATCAATTGCCACCACTGTGCCCCATCAAACTTTGCCAGTGTGCTCATAAATAGCCGCCACTGTGCCCCATCAAACGCAGCCACTGTGCTCCATCAATTGCCGCCACTGTGCCATCAAACGCAGCCACTGTGCCCATCAAACACTGCCACTGTGCCCATCAAAAGCAGCCAATGTGCCAATCAAACGCAGCCACTGTGCCAATCAATTGCCACCACTGTGCCATGAATCGCAGCTACTCTGCCCATCAATTGCCGCCACTGTGCCATCAAATGCAGCCACTGTGCCCATCAAACACCGCCACTGTGCCAATCAAAGGCAGCCACTGTGCCTATCAATTGCCACCACTGTGCCAAACGCAGCCACTGTACCCATCAATTGCCACCACTGTGCTATCAAACGCAGCCACTGTGCCTCCAAACGCATCCACTGTCCCCACAAATGCAGCCACTGTGCCCATCAATAGCTGCTACTGTGCCCCATCAAACGCAGCCACTGTGCCCAATCAAATGCCGCCACTGTGCCCATCAATTGCCGCCACTGTGCTCCATCAAACACCGCCACTGTGCTCATTAATAGCCACCACTGTGCTCATTAATAGCCACCACTGTGCCCATCAATTGCCACCACTGTGCCATCAAACGCAGCCACTATGCCCATCAATAGCCGCCACTGTGCTCATCAATGTGCCCCAAACGCAGCCACTGTGCCCCGTCAATTGCCGCCACTGTGCCATCAAACGCAGCCACTGTGCCCATCAAATGCAGCCACTGTGCCCATCAATTTTAGCCACTGTGCCCATCAATTTCAGCCACTGTGCCATCAAACGCAGCCACTCTGTCCATCAATTGCCGCCACTGTGCCATCAAACACCACCACTGTGCCCATCAAACATAGCCACTGTGCCAATCAAAGGCAGCCACTGTGCCCATCAATTGCCGCCACTGTGCTATCAAACGCAGCCTCTGTGCCCATCAATTGCCGCCACTGTGCTATCAAACGCAGCCACTGTTCCCATCAATTGTCGGCACTGTGCCATCAAATGCAGCCACTGTGCCTCCAAATGCATCCACTCTGCCCACAAACACAACCACTGTGCCCATCAATAGCCGCTACTGTGCCACATCAAATGCAGCCACTGTGCCCCATCAAATGAAGCCACTGTGCCCATCAATTGCCACCACTGTGCCCCATCAAACGCCGCCACTGTGCTCATCAATAGCCGCCACTGTGCCCATCAAATGCAGCCACTGTGCCCATCAATTGCCACCACTGTGCCCCCATCAAATGCAGCCACTGTGCCCCATCAAACGCAGCCACTGTGCCCCCATCAATTGCCGCCACTGTGCCATCAAACGAAGCCACTGTGCTCATCAAACACCGCCACTGTGCCCATCAAACACAGCCACTGTGTCAAACGCAGCCACTGTGCCCATCAATTGCCACCACAGTGCCATCAAACGCAGCCACTCTGCCCATCAATTGCCGCCACTGTGCCATTAAATGCAGCCACTGTGCCCATCAAACACTTCCACTGTGCCCATCAAACCTAGCCACTGTGCCAAACGCAGCCACTGTGCCCATCAAACGCAGCCACTGTGCCCATCAATTGCCGCCACTGTGCCCATCAAACTCAGCCACTGTGCCCATCAATTGCCGCCACTGTGCTATCAAACGCAGCCACTGTTCCCATCAATTTCCACCACTGTGCTATCAAACGCAGCCACTGTGCCTCCAAACGCATCCAATGTGCCCCCAAACGCAGCCACTGTGCCCATCAATAGACGTTACCATGCCCCATCAAATGTAGCCACTGTGCCCCATCAAATGCAGCCACTGTGCCCATCAATTGCCACCACTGTGCCCCATCAAATGCCGCCACTGTGCCCCATCAAAGGCAGCCACTGTGCCCATCAATAGCCGCCACTGTGCCCCATCAAACGCAGCCACTGTGCCCATCAAACGCAGCCACTGTGCCCATCAAACGCAGCCACTGTGCCCATCAAACGCAGCCACCGTGCCCATCAATTGCCACCACTTTGCTATCAAACGCAGCCACTGTGCCCATCAAACGCAGCCACTGTGCCCATCAAACGCCGCCACTGTGCCCATCAAACACAGCCACTGTGCCCATCAGTTGCCCTCACTGTGCCATCAAACGCAGCCAATGTGCCCATCAATTGAAAGAGGAAGGGGTGTGGTTTACAGATGATAGGGCGTGTCTTAAATAGGAAGGGGTGTGGCCTTGACAAGAAGGGGTGGGTCATATTTAAATTAAGGGGTGCATGAGTTTAGTCAGGCCTAGGGCAGCACAAAACCTAAATACACCACTGGGTGGGTGGCTGCACCCATATGTACACATCAAATTATATTTTTCTTTTGTGTATTATTTTTTTTTTGTGTGTGTTTTGAACAAACAACAAATAAAAAATATAAAACAAATTAACTTTATATATTACAATAAATATACTGGGGCCATGCTATCTGGGCTATGAAGATGAGTTTAAGTCTCAGGATGGTAAACAATGGTGGAGATCACAATGTCCATGCCCCTTGTTCTTTCCAGTTTCTTGCTTGCCTCATTGGGGCATGAGGAAAGAGCTGGTTAGTTGGTTAGTAGTGTGTCAGTAATGGCATTGTTGGTGCAGAGCCCAGTATACACGCATTTTCACCACTATACATCCATCTTCACCAGTATACAGGCCTCTTCACCAGTATACACCCATCTTCACCAGTATACATGCATCTTCACCAGTATACACCCATCTTCACCAGTATACATGCATCTTCACACCATCATAGACACACCACTCTGCTTTTTAAGGCTGTTCTGTTCATTACAGAGGCTGGATAAGGGGGGATTATTGTCCCAACAGTTGCTGGGTGCTATGTGGTTCTTTGAAGTGGGTTCAGATAACAGTTACACCTACATATATCTGTACAGAGAAAACAAAAAATGAAATGAAAAAATAAGATTGCTCCACCATGCTTTATGCCGTAAATATAGTTTTATCGTAGTGTTAAGATGGACAAGACATGGAATACAATCTGTACTATGTATCAAAAATAACACTAAGAAGTCTATTTATAAAAATATTAAATACATTCGTGCTAATCCACAAATGAAAAAAATGTGAATAATTAAATAAAGTGAAAATATGACCAACCAATTAGTGAAAAACCAATTTGTAAAAATAGAAGTCCCGGTAAGGAATATTATACGATCAAAGTTGAGTGTTATACCAAGAGTTCAGATTGTGGTAAAAAAATATACAGTCCAAAGACCAAAAAATCCTTTCAGTGATGGTGACACCGTCCCACACCACAAAAGAAGTGACACCTCCACCACAAGAAATGCCTGCTAACCAGCTGATGTGGACCTCCTATCATGGGAGGTCTATCTCGCTTGTGGCTAATGCCCAGACAGGTCCTTTGTTTGCATAGGGAGATGTGTATATGGCCGTCCCACCATATATCAACTTCTGGGGTTACAAGTACCACAATTGATATGGCTCAATCTTTAACAGGAAAACATTATAGATGTCCTCTGAATATTTATACTCATGGAAGTTTCCCAAGAAAGATAAAGGCTCGCCACAGTGTAAAACCATAAACATTTATTAAGTATAAAAAGTAATGCACTTACATCAAGTTTGCATTGACACGCATGGGAAAAGTTTAAGCCGGCTGGCCCTAGTAAAAACGCTCGTCCTTCCGGGTTCCTTGAAGCGTGGTGACGTCAGCACATCACTCCACACAACGCATTTAGTCACAGATGACGTCGTCTAGGAATAACACTCAACTTTGATCATATAATATTCCTTCCTGGTTGGTTGGTCATATTTTCACTTATTTCATTGTTCACAATTTTTTTCTTGTGGATTAGTGCAACGTTATTTGCTATTACATATTGAGACGGTATATATCTTACAGCATAGCTGCTGCTCTTTTAGGTTATAGGTTATATAGCGCAGTTATTTTTCCTGGTTTATCTATTTATAAAAATGTCTCTGTGCACGTCTGTCATAAACCAGATGTGACCAGAACTGTGTGACTGCAACAGAGTGAACCAGACATAAATAGGTGAAAGTAAGTTTATTTAAGGAAAATGCATATGTGAACACACCACAAATACAAGTGAACAACCAAACAATCAGTGATATAAAACCAACCAGCATATGTAACAAGATGGAGTACCAGAATCGTAGTCAAGCCAGGCTGGGATCATAAACAGGAGATTAGTAGCTGGGAAGGGAGATAAACAGGACAAGAGAGGATGGATGGATCTCAGGAGGGACGGGTCAGGTACAAGGCTCAGACTCCAGAGTCCAGGGTTCAGGTTTCAGGTAACGGACAGGAAACAGGATCAACAGGTTCCAGGAATCAGGGTTCAGGTTCAGGTTACAGGATCAGGATAACAGGATGCAGATCAGGGCTCAAGGACAAGACCAGGGCAACATAAGTGTGCAATTGCCAGGTATTTATACTGCAGCTCTGCTAATTAATGTCAGGTGACACCTGTCTGCAGAGGGGAATACCTGCTCCATACTGCCAGGATCCATCCGCTGGTGGACGCCAGTACTGCGGCCCAAAGATGACATAACATTAACAGGGAAAAGCTCTCCTGACAGTTCCAAACTGCCAGGAGACACCTGCTGGTGGACCTCAGTACTGCATGCCGAATAACAGATATTACCAGCGGACGGAACATTTCCTGACAGTACCCACCCTCAAAGGAGCGACCTCTGGATGCTCCAACTGGTTGTAATTGTCCATAGTCTATGGCATCAAGCAGAACAACAGATGGGGGTACATCAGGCTGGGCCACAGGCACTTCAGGTGGGGCATCAGGCACCTCAGGGCAGACAGCGGGCACATCAGGCCAGACAGCGGGCTCCGGGTCCTCGAGCTGGGCAGCAGGCTCATCGGACTGGACAGCGGGTACCGAGACATCAGACCAGGCAGCAGGTACTGGACCCTCAATCTGGACAGCGGGCACAGACATTGGTACAACAGGCTGAGTAGCAGACATTGGCACCTCAGGCTGGGCAGCAGACGGTGGCACAACAGGCTGGGCAGACGGTGGCACAACAGGCTGGGCAGCAGGCATGGGCACTTCAAGCTGGGCAGCAGGCATGGGCACTTCAAGCTGGGCAGCAGGCATGGGCACTTCAAGCTGGGCAGCGGGCTCATCAAGCTGGGCAGTGGGCTCATCAAGCTGGGCAGCGGGCTCATCAAGCTGGGCAGCGGGCTCATCAAGCTGGAGAGCAGGCACTGGCACTTCCGGCCGAACACTGGCACCGAGACGTCAGGCTGGGAGGCAGGCACTGAGACATCAGGCTGGGAGGCAGACGGTGGCACAACAGGCTGGGCAGCAGACGGTGGCACTTCAAGCTGGGCAGCAGGCATGGGCACTTCAAGCTGGGCAGCGGGCTCATCAAGCTGGGCAGCGGCCTCATCAAGCTGGGCAGCGGCCTCATCAAGCTGGAGAGCAGGCACTGGCACTTCCGGCCGAACACTGGCACCGAGACGTCAGGCTGGGAGGCAGGCACCGAGACGTCAGGCTGGGAGGCAGGCACCGAGACGTCAGGCAGGGAGGCAGGCACCGAGACGTCAGGCAGGGAGGCAGGCACCGAGACGTCAGGCAGGGAGGCAGGCACCGAGACGTCAGGCAGGGAGGCAGGCACCGAGACGTCAGACAGGGAGGCAGGCACCGAGACGTCAGACAGGGAGGCAGGCACCGAGACGTCAGGCAGGGAGGCAGGCACCGAGACGTCAGGCAGGGAGGCAGGCACCGAGACGTCAGGCAGGGAGGCAGGCACCGAGACGTCAGGCAGGGAGGCAGGCACCGAGACGTCAGGCAGGGAGGCAGGCACCGAGACGTCAGGCAGGGAGGCAGGCACCGAGACGTCAGGCAGGGAGGCAGGCACCGAGACGTCAGGCTGGAAGGCAGGCACCGAGACGTCAGGCTGGAAGGCAGGCACCGAGACATCAGGCTGGAAGGCAGGCACCGAGACGTCAGGCTGGAAGGCAGGCACCGAGACGTCAGGCTGGAAGGCAGGCACCGAGACGTCAGGCTGGAAGGCAGGCACCGAGACGTCAGGCTGGAAGGCAGGCACCGAGACGTCAGGCTGGAAGGCAGGCACCGAGACGTCAGGCTGGAAGGCAGGCACCGAGACGTCAGGCTGGAAGGCAGGCACCGAGACGTCAGGCTGGAAGGCAGGCACCGAGACGTCAGGCTGGAAGGCAGGCACCGAGACATCAGGCTGGAAGGCAGGCACCGAGACATCAGGCTGGAAGGCAGGCACCGAGACGTCAGGCTGGAAGGCAGGCACCGAGAGGTCAGGCTGGAAGGCAGGCACTGATACATCAGGCTGGAAGGCGGACACATCTGACTGGAAGGTAGGCACATCAGGCTGGAAGGCAGGCACTGAGACATCAGGCTGGAAGGCAGGCACTGGGATATCAGACTGGGTTGGATTAGCTGGTGCGGAGGCAGGTTGGGTTACTGGCAGGATTGTCTTGGTTGGAAAAAACTTTTGTTTTTTCTTTGGCTTAGCCACTAAGGCTCTGTAGGTGAGGGGTGCAGCAGACTGGAAAGGAGGATTGGGATATGGCAGAGAAGAGGTAACAGTAGCTGGAGGAAGTTCCTGTGGGTTTGTAGGCAGCTGAGAAGAGGCAGGTGGGTTGAATGCAGGATAGGTACAGGGAGCAGAGACTGGATATGAGTATTTGGTTGGCAGCAGCGTATACTGAGCTGCAACTGCGGTTGACACGGGTGATGGGGAAACATACATTTGGGTAGGCTGGTGTTTGGTGGCAGAGGTGATTTGTTTGGCTGGAGCTGATTGCATCATGTCAGACCATGCTGAAAGTATAGGTTGTACAAACTGTGCTTTTAAATCTCCCTGTCTAACAAAAGACTGAGCAGACACAATGCACTCCGCAATCACCTGTGGGGAACAGGCTGAGTAGTGCTCACAAAAATCGTCTGGATCATCTTCAAAAAGCCACACTAGGGATACAACCTGATTCATATCAAAAGGAGGAGTGAAATCATCACGGCCCTCTGGAATACAAGGCAGGGCCAGCTCAGTACAGATCTTGATCAAAGGCTGCACCTCCCCAAACAATATATAACCCTGATCGACCAGGGAGTGAACCAAACGTATAGTGGCAAACAACTGGTCACTAGACCATCCTTTCAAAGCCTGGCGGCAATAATCACCACTTTCAGATGCCAGCAGAGAAAAATAAATAACCTCATCGGCATTCATGTTTGCAACCAACCGAATCAAAATGGTTCCCCTGTGCAGCCACTTCTGGTCAGGGATGGCCCTGGTATTCTGTCATAAACCAGATGTGACCAGAACTGTGTGACTGCAACAGAGTGAACCAGACATAAATAGGTGAAAGTAAGTTTATTTAAGGAAAATGCATATGTGAACACACCACCAATACAAGTGAACAACCAAACAATCAGTGATATAAAACCAACCAGCATATGTAGCAAGAGGGAGTACCAGAATCGTAGTCAAGCCAGGCCGGGGTCATAAACAGGGAATCAGTGGCTGGGAAGGGAGATAAACAGGACAAGAGAGGATGGATGGATCTCAGGAGGGACGGGTCAGGTACAAGGTTCAGACTCCAGAGTCCAGGGTTCAGGGTTCAGGTAACGGACAGGAAACAGGATCAACAGGTTCCAGGACTCAGGGTTCAGGTTCAGGCTACAGGATCAGGCTACAGGATCAGGCTAACAGGATCAGGCTAACAGGATCAGGCTAACAGGATCAGGCTAACAGGATCAGGCTACAGGATCAGGCTAACAGGATCAGGCTAACAGGATCAGGCTTACAGGATCAGGCTAACAGGATCAGGCTAACAGGATCAGGCTAACAGGATCAGGCTAACAGGATCAGGCTAACAGGATCAGGCTAACAGGATCAGGCTAACAGGATCAGGCTAACAGGATCAGGCTAACAGGATCAGGCTAACAGGATGCAGATCAGGGCTCAAGGACAAGACCAGGGCAACATAAGTGTGCAATTGCCGGGTATTTATACTGCAGCTCTGCTAATTAACGTCAGGTGACACCTGTCTGCAGAGGGGAATACCTGCTCCATACTGCCAGGATCCATCCGCTGGTGGACGCCAGTACTGCGGCCCAAAGATGACAGAACATTAACAGGGAAAATATTACCAGCGGACGGAACATTTCCTGACAACGTCTTAAACATTTGCACAACCATCAGGAATAAATCCTATAATTTGCCTTATATATTTATATATTTATTTCTTATAAAATATATATTTATCTATATTATAATAAATAATGACAGTATCTCACAAAAGTGAGTACACCCCTCACATTTTTGTAAATATTTTATTCTGAAATGACACTTTGCTACAATGTAAAGTAGTGAGTGTACAGCTTGTATAACAGTGTAAATTTGCTGTCCCCTCAAAATAACTCAACACACAGCCATTAATGTCTAAACCGCTGGCAATAAAAGTCAGTACACCCCTAAGTGAAAATCTCCAAATTGGGACCAATTAGCTATTTTCCCTCCCCGGTGTCATGTGACTCGTTAGTAT
Source organism: Aquarana catesbeiana (assembly GCF_042186555.1). Taxonomy (NCBI): domain Eukaryota; kingdom Metazoa; phylum Chordata; class Amphibia; order Anura; family Ranidae; genus Aquarana; species Aquarana catesbeiana. Next base: position 5,336,630 of record NC_133329.1, on the reverse strand, counting down.
TACAAGGTCTCAGGTGTGAATGGGGAGCGGGTGTGTTAAATTTGGTGTTATCGCTCTCACTCCCTCATACTGGTCACTGGAAGTTCAACATGGCACCTCATGGCAAAGAACTCTCTGAGGATCTGAAAAAAAGAATTGTTGCTCTACATAAAGATTGCCTAGGATATAAGAAGATTGCCAAGACCCTGAAACTGAGCTGCATTATGGTTGCCAAGACCATACAGCGGTATAACAGGACAGGTTCCACTCAGAACAGGGCTCACCATGGTTGACCAAAGAAGTTGAGGGCAAGTGCTGAGCGTCAATTTTCAGAGGTTGCATTTGGGAAATAGACGTATGAGTGCTGCCAGCATTGCTGTAGAGTTTAAAGGAGGGGGGGTCAGCCTCTTAGTACTCAGACCATACGCCATACAAAGACAAGTGTGTCTTGCCTACAGTCAAGCATGGTGGTGGGAGTGTCATGGTCTGGGGCTGCATGAGTGCTGCCGGCACTGGGGGGCTACAGATCATTGAGGGGACCATGAATGCCAACATGTACTGTGACATACTGAAGCAGAGCATGATCCCCTCCCTTCAGAGACTGGACCGCAGGGCAGTATTCCAACATGATAACCACCCCAAACACACCTCCAAGATGACCACTGCCTTGCTAAAGAAGCTGAGGGTAAAGGTGATGGACTGGCCAAGCATGTTACCAGACCTAAATCCTATTGATCATCTGTGGGGCATCCTTAAACAGAAGGTGGAGGAGTGCAAGGTCTCTAACATCCACCAGCTCTGTGATGTCGTCAAGGAGGCGTGGAAGAGGACTCCGGTGGTAACCTGTGAGGCTCTGGTGAACTCCATGCCCAAGAGGGTTAAGGCAGTGCTGGAAAATAATGGTGGCCACACAAAATATTGGCACTTTGGGCCCAATTTGGAGATTTTCACTTAGGGGTGTACTGACTTTTGTTGCCAGCGGTTTAGACATTAATGGCTGTGTGTTGAGTTATTTTGAGGGGACAGCAAATTTACACTGTTATACAAGCTGTACACTCACTACTTTACATTGTAGACAAGTGTCATTTCTTCAGTGTTGTCACATGAAAAGATAGAAGAAAAGATTTACACAAATGTGACTGAGGGGTGTACTCACTTTTGTAAGATACTGTATCTGTATATATCACACAATACAGGGTTGTTTGTGACGCCTGTGCAAAACCTGGAGGCATTCGATCAGCAAAGGTTTTGCTCCTTTTTCTTTAAAAAGTCAGCTGGAGAACTGGATTTTCATTTTTTCTTAAAGTGTTACTAAACCCAGGACTCTGCAGTCACTATATCTGGTCCCCTCAGGACTCTGCAGTCACTATATCTGGTCTCCCCAGGACTCTGCAGTCACTATATCTGGTCTCCTCAGGACTCTGCAGTCACTATATCTGGTCTCCCCAGGACTCTGCAGTCACTATATCTGGTCCCCTCAGGACTCTGCAGTCACTATATCTGGTCTCCTCAGGACTCTGCAGTCACCATATCTGGTCTCCCCAGGACTCTGCAGTCACCATATCTGGTCTCCTCAGGACTCTGCAGTCACCATATCTGGTCTCCTCAGGACTCTGCAGTCACTATATCTGATCTCCCCAGGACTCTGCAGTCACTATATCTGATCTCCCCAGGATTCTGCAGTCACTATATCTGGTCTCCCCAGGACTCTGCAGTCACTATATCTGCTCTCCCCAGGACTCTGCAGTCACTATATCTGATCTCCCCAGGACTCTGCAGTCACTATATCTGCTCTCTCCAGGACTCTGCAGTCACTATATCTGGACTCCCCAGGACTCTGCAGTCACTATATCTGGACTCCCCAGGACTCTGCGGTCACTATATCTGATCTCCCCAGGACTCTGCAGTCACTATATCTGTTCTCCCCAGGACTCTGCATTCACTATATCTGGTCTCCCCAGGACTCTGCAGTCACTATATCTGGACTCCCCAGGACTCTGCATTCACTATATCTGGACTCCCCAGGACTCTGCATTCACTATATCTGGTCTCCCCAGGACTCTGCAGTCACTATATCTGGACTCCCCAGGACTCTGCAGTCATTATATCTGATCTCCCCAGGACTCTGCAGTCACTATATCTGATCTCCCCAGGACTCTGCAGTCACTATATCTGGTCTCCCCAGGACTCTGCATTCACTATATCTGGTCTCCCCAGGACTCTGCAGTCACTATATCTGGTCTCCCACAGTACACAGAACATGGAAATGCAATTATTTTAGTAAATATTAACTGCTAAATACCTTTTCTCATCAGCAGTATATGGCAGTCTTGTGACTTCTATCAGTGTCCTGCTGAGCACTGGTTAAGTGTCTCCAAGGCTCTGCACTAGGGATGAGCGAGTTCAAGTCGAACTCATGTTCGACTCGAACATTGGCTGTTCGCAAGTTCGCCGAACAGCGAACAATTTGGGGTGTTCGCAGTAAATTCGAATGCCGCGGAACACGCTTTAAAAGTCTATGGGAGAAATCAAAAGTGCTAATTTTAAAGGCTTATATGCAAGTTATTGTCAAAAAAGTGTTTGGGGACCCGGGTCCTGCCCCAGGGGACATGGATCAAAGCAAAAAAAAGTTTTAAAAAGGGACGTTTTTTTCAGGAGCAGTGATTTTAATAATGCTTAAAGTCAAACAATAAAAGTGTAATATCCCTTTAAATTTCGTACCTGGGGGGTGTCTATAGTATGCCTGTAAAGGGGCGCATGTTTCCCGTGTTTAGAACAGTCTGACAGCAAAATTACATTTCTAAGGAAAAAAGTAATTTAAAACTACTCGCGGATATTGCATTGCCAGTCTGACAATACACATAGAAGTTCAATGATAAAAACGGCATGGGAATTCCCCACAGGGGAACCCCGAACCAAAATTAAAAAAAAAATGACGTGGGGGTCTCCCTAAATTCCATACCAGGCCCTTCAGGTCTGGTATGAATTTTAAGGGGAACCCCGCGCAAAAAGAAAAAATGGCGTGGGGTCCCCCCAAAAATCCATACCAGACCCTTATCCGAGCACGCAACCTGGCAGGCCGCAAGAAAAGAGGGGGGACGAGAGAGTGCCCCCCCTCGTGAACCGTACCAGGCCACATGCCCTCAACATTGGGAGGGTGCTTTGGGGTAGCAAGGGGACCCCCAGATCCTGGCCCCCCCTGTGTGAAATGGTAAGGGGGTACTGTACCCCTACCATTTCACTAAAAAACTGTCAAGAATGTTAAAAATGACAAGAGACAGTTTTTGACAATTCCTTTATTTAAATGCTTCTTCTTTCTTCTATCTTCCTTCATCTTCTTCATCTTCTGGTTCTTCTGGCTCTTCTGGTTCTTCCTCCGGTGTTCTCGTCCAGCATCTCCTCCGCGGCGTCTTCTATCTTCTTCTCCTCGGGCCGCTCCGCACCCATGGCATGGGGGGAGGCTCCCGCTCTTCTCTTCATCTTCTCATTTTCTTCTGGCCTGGTGCGGTTCAGGAGGGGGGCTCTCTCTCATCCCCCCCTCTTTTCCTGCAGCCTGCCAGGTTGCGTGCTCGGATAAGGGTCTGGTATGGATTTTTGGGGGGACTCCACGACGTTTTTTTTTTAAATTTTGGTGCGGGGTTCCCCTGTGGGGAATTCCCATGCCGTTTTTGTCAATGGACTTTTATGTGTATTGTCGGACCGGCAATGCAATAGCCGCGAGTAGTTTTAAATGACTTTTTTCCTTTGAAATGTCATTTTGCTGTCAGACTGTTCTAAACACGGGAAACATGCGCCCCTTTACAGGCATACTATAGACACCCCCCAGCTACGAAATTTAAAGGGATATTACACTTTTATTGTTTGACTTTAAGGATTATTAAAATCACTGCTCCTGAAAAAACTGCCGTTTTTAAAACTTTTTTTTCATTGATATGTGTAGTGTTTGCAGGACCCAGGTCCCCAAACACTTTTTATGACAATAACTTGCATATAAGCCTTTAACTTTAACCACTTGCCGACCGGGCCATAGCCGAAAGACGGCTGCAGCGAGGTCGGCTAGTTCTGGGTGGACATCCATGGACGTCATCCCAGAATCCTGCTCTCGCGCGCCCCAGAGGACCTGGCACATCACGGATCACGGTAAACGGCCGATAATCACGGCCGTTTACCATGTGATCGCTCCGTCAAATGACGGAGCGATCACATGTAAACAAACCGGCGTCATGTCATGACGCCTGTTCCTCCCTCCCCTCTCTGTACCGATCGGTACAGTGCGAGGTGAGAGGGGGAGGGATCGGATGGCAGCACCGCTGTGGGCTGCATGTGTAGTGCCCACAGCACTGCTCAGTGACAATTACAGTCACATCCATCCATCCCTCCATGCTCAGCTATCCCTGCAATACTCTGCATTATACCCAGCAATACTCCGCATTATACCCTACAATACTCTGCATTATACCCTGCAATACTCTGCATTATACCCAGCAAAACTCTGCATTATACCCAGCAATACTCTGCATTATACCCAGCAATACTCCGCATTATACCCTACAATACTCTGCATTATACCCTGCAATACTCTGCATTATACCCAGCAAAACTCTGCATTATACCCAGCAATACTCTGCATTATACCCTGCAATACTCTGCATTATACCCAGCAATACTCTGCATTATACCCAGCAATACTCTGCATTATACCCAGCAATACTCCGCATTATACCCTACAATACTCTGCATTATACCCTGCAATACTCTGCATTATACCCAGCAAAACTCTGCATTATACCCAGCAATACTCTGCATTATACCCTGCAATACTCTGCATTATACCCAGCAATACTCTGCATTATACCCAGCAAAACTCTGCATTATACCCAGCAATACTCTGCATTATACCCTGCAATACTCTGCATTATACCCAGCAATACTCTGCATTATACCCAGCAATACTCTGCATTATACCCCGCAATACTCTGCATTATACCCTGAAATACTCTGCATTATACCCAGCAATACTCTGCATTATACCCTGAAATACTCTGCATTATACCCAGCAATACTCTGCATTATACCCCGCAATACTCTGCATTATACCCTGAAATACTCTGCATTATACCCAGCAATACTCTGCATTATACCCTGAAATACTCTGCATTATACCCAGCAATACTCTGCATTATACCCTGAAATACTCTGCATTATACCCAGCAATACTCTGCAATATACCCAGCAATACTCTGCATTATACCCAGCAATACTCTGCATTATACCCTGAAATACTCTGCATTATACCCCGCAATACTCTGCATTATACCCTGAAATACTCTGCATTATACCCCGCAATACTCTGCATTATACCCTGAAATACTCTGCATTATACCCCGCAATACTCTGCATTATACCCTGAAATACTCTGCATTATACCCTGCAATACTCTGCATTATACCCAGCAATACTCTGCAATATACCCTGCAATACTCTGCATTATACCCAGCAATACTCTGCATTATACCCAGCAATACTCTGCATTATACCCAGCAATACTCTGCAATATACCCTGCAATACTCTGCATTATACCCAGCAATACTCTGCATTATACCCAGCAATACTCTGCATTATACCCAGCAATACTCTGCATTATACCCTGCAATACTCTGCATTATACCCTGAAATACTCTGCATTATACCCAGCAATACTCTGCATTATACCCTGAAATACTCTGCATTATACCCAGCAATACTCTGCATTATACCCTGAAATACTCTGCATTATACCCAGCAATACTCTGCATTATACCCTGAAATACTCTGCATTATACCCAGCAATACTCTGCATTATACCCAGCAATACTCTGCATTATACCCTGCAATACTCTGCATTATACCCTGAAATACTCTGCATTATACCCAGCAATACTCTGCATTATACCCTGAAATACTCTGCATTATACCCCGCAATACTCTGCATTATACCCTGAAATACTCTGCATTATACCCTGCAATACTCTGCAATATACCCTGCAATACTCTGCAATATACCCTGCAATACCCGACTCACCGCTACGATCGAAGCCAGGATCGTTTCTTTTTTTTTTTAATTTCAGGCTTCCCAGCCTAGAGGTGAGATGTGGGGTCTTATTGACCCCAGATATCACTGTAAAGAGGACCTGTCATGCCATATTCCTATTACAAGGATGTTTACATTCCTTGTATTAGAAATAAAAGTGATCACATTTTTTTTTTTGGGGGGGGAGTGTCAAACTAAAATAAATAAAGTAAAATGAACAATTAAAAAAAAAAAAATTTTTAAAGCGCCCCTGTCCGTGAGCTCGCATGCAGAAGCGAACGCATACGTAAGTCCCGCCCACATATGAAAACGGTGTTCAAACCACACATGTGAGGTATCACTGCGATCGGTAGAGCGAGAGCAATAATTTTGGCCCTAGACCTCCTCTGTAACTCAAAACATGTAACCAGTAAAAAAATTTTAAAGCGTCAACTATGGAGACTTTTAAGTACTGAAGTTTGGCACCATTCCACGAGTGTGTGCAATTTTGAAGCGTGACATGTTAGGTATCTATTTACTCGGCGTAACTTCATCTTTCACATTATGTAAAAACATTGGGCTAACTTTACTGTTTTTTTTTTTTTAAAGCACAAAACTGTTTTTTTTACAAAAAAACGCGTTTGAAAAATTGCTGCGCAAATACCGTGCGAGATAAAAAGTTGCAACAACCGCCATTGTATTCTCTAGGGTCTTTGCTAAAAAATATATACATATATAATGTTTTGGGGTTCTATGTAATTTTCTAGAAAATAAATGATTAATTTTACATGTAGGAGAGAAATGTCAGAATTGGCCTGGGTGCTCCAGAATGCCTGAAGGTGCTCCCTGCATGTTGGGCCTCTGTATGTGGCCACGCTGTGTAAAAGTCTCACACATGTGGTATCACCATACTCGGGAGTAATAGCAGAATGTGTTTCGGGGTGTAATTTGTGGTATGCATATGCTGTGTGTGAGAAATAACCTTCTAATATGACAATTTTGTGAAAAAAAAAAGAAAAAAAAATCTTGATTTTGCAAAGAATTGTGGGAAAAGATGACAATTTCAAAAAACTCACCATGCATCTTTTCAAATACCTTGGAATGTCTTCTTTCCAAAAAGGGGTCATTTGGGGGGTATTTGTACTTTTCTGGCATGTTAGGGTCTCAAGAAATTAGATAGGCCGTCAGTACTTCAGGTGTGATCAATTTTCAGATATTGGCACATAGCTTTTGGACTCTCTAACATTCACAAAGACCAAATAATATACACCAAGTTGTACTTATTTTTACCAAAGATATGTAGCAGTATAAATTTTGGCCCAAATTTACGAAGAAAAATTACTAATTTGCTAAATTTTATAACAGAAACAAAGAAAAATTCATTTTTTTACCAAATTTTCAGTCTTTTTTCTTTTATAGCGCAAAAAATAAAAAACCCAGCGGTGATTAAATACCACCAAAAGAAAGCTCTATTTGTGTGAAAAAAAGGACAAAAATTTCATATGGGTACAGTGTTGTATGACTGAGTAATTGTCATTCAAAGTGTGAGAGCACCGAAAGCTGAAAATTGGTCTGGTTAGGAAGGGGGTTTAAGTGCCCAGTGGTCAAGTGGTTAACGGTGTTCGAACAAACTTTTTTCCTGTTCGCATGTTCTGGTGCGAACCGAACAGGGGGGTGTTCGGCTCATCCCTACTCTGCACTATCAGGAGATGGATTGGGGACAGTGGAAGAAGGGGAGGATCAGTGAAGATGGGATCACACAGTCTTTTTACACAGTGAGGAGGATTAACCCCTTAGGTTCCACAGTGAGTATAACAAGCATGCTTTACTGTGCAACAGACTGATTTTACTGTTGTGAGTTTAGTAACACTTTACATTTGTTTTAAATAACTTATAAATACAATTATTAAAATAAAAATGATGATTTAGATATTTAGATATTAGATAATCCCACCAATAGAATGCATCTGTCCCTCATTGATATTTTATAGTTATAATAGTCATAGTGCTGAGGGTACGTAATGGTTAAGAAGAGATAAACAGCCTCCAGTCCTGAAGTGGTGAAGTACGATGGTATAATGGAAAATTCTAAGAAATTGTTTACATGGGTTGCTCCGTGCTTTAGATGTCGGCATTAAAATAAAACTCACCACATTTATGCAAAGTCAATCATGAGACGGATCTCTGAAGACTATTTCCATAATTCCAACCTCAAATGTATCATTCTGTCTGCTATCACTGGACGTGTCTCGTCATCTCTGTCCGGAGATCACACCAAATCTCAACATGATGTCTCTGGACTCTATATCTATTTTAGTCTCTTCAGTCTTGGGACTCGGCTTGGCAATCCCTTCTAACACTTGTATTGTGATGGGTAACCTGGACATCATCAGAAAGAAAGGGAAGTTGAGTCCCACCGATGTGATCTTTCTGGCTAAGGGAATGGTGAATATTCTCCTCCAGTGTGTGATGAGTATAGGGGGAATGATCTTTGTCTTTTCTCAGGAAATCCTATTCATTAGACAAGTATTTGTGTTTGTAGACACATCAATTTACTTTCTAACCTACTTCAATTTCTGGTTGACCTTCTGGCTCTCGGCTCATTACTGTACCAGCATCACCAATCTCAGCTATGGGTTCTTCATCTGGTTAAAGAGAATTGTGTCAAATTTCCTGAGTCAACTTCTATTCCTGACAGCACTTGGTGTGTTCATTGTGAGTGCCCCATGGTTGTGGATTGTGTTTGAAGAAAGTCCTTTCCAGTCTTCTGAGAACAGAACAGAAGCCTCTGTTATTGGATTCCATGAATTGTTTTCCTATTTTGTGCCTGCAAACACCCTAGGCTGCATTCTACCATTCTGCCTTAGTCTTCTGTGCCTGGTCCTCACTTTCTTGTTTCTGCTCAGACACGTCTGGAGGGTGAAGAATAACGACTCTGGATCAACACGTCCAAATCTTCAGGCTCATGTCACTGCACTGAGGACAATCTTCTTCTTACTTCTTATTTCCACATTCTTCTGTATGTCTCAAGTGGACATTTTTTTTCAAAATTCCCCAACATTCCTAACAGTCTGTAGGAATTTACAAATATTATCTCCATCGGTTGAGGCTGCCATCATCTTCCAGGCCAGCAACAAGCTGAGATGGATCATTCTGAGAAGATTCTGGAGAAAAAGCAGGAGGAACACAGAGACTTAAAATGTAGAGGGCCCTCAACGTTAATGTCTAAATATTAACAATAACCTCTTTGAATAGAAATGTGTGTGGTAGCGATCATCTTAAAGTGTCAGATGGAGTGTAGAAGGGTGATATCCCCCGAACATGTTTAAAATATTTGCGTGAGTGTGTGTTTGAGACTGGTCCTGCCTTGTTGGTTCTGTTCCATCTCTTTGGAAATCTACCAGACAATGGAGTTTGATTTACTAAAACTGGAGAGTGCAAAATCTGGTGCAGCTCTGCACAGAAACCATTTTTTGTTTGTCAAAGCAGGGAAGGCATGCAATGGATGGACACAGGGAGGTATGCAATGGATGGACACAGGGAGGTATGCAATGGATGGACACAGGGAAGGCATGCAATAGATGGACACAGGGAGGTATGCAATGGATGGACACAGGGAGGTATGCAATGGATGGACACAGGGAGGTATGCAATGGATGGACACAGGGAAGGCATGCAATAGATGGACACAGGGAGGTATGCAATGGATGGACACAGGGAGGTATGCAATGGATGGACACAGGGAGGTATGCAATGGATGGACACAGGGAGGTATGCAATGGATGGACACAGGGAGGTATGCAATGGATGGACACAGGGAGGTATGCAATGGATGGACACAGGGAGGTATGCAATGGATGGACACAGGGAGGTATGCAATGGATGGACACAGGGAGGTATGCAATGGATGGACACAGGGAGGTATGCAATGGATGGACACAGGGAGGTATGCAATGGATGGACACAGGGAGGTATGCAATGGACACAATGAGGTATGCAGCTGCAGATGGGCATTGATGACCCTCTTTTCCACTTACAGTAGCTGCTGCATTTCTCACCCTCGGCTTATACTCAAATCAAAAAGTTTTCACAGTTTATTTGTGTGGTGCCTCGGCTTATATTCGGGAAGGCTTATACTCGAGTATATACGGTATCTCTTATAATAGATTCTGGAGTTGATCAAATATACCTTTTGCATTTAATTGTATAATGTGTCAATGCTTATGTAGCAAAAATACAGAATAACAGCTAGAATCAGTAAATGGTTCTAAAAAAATAAATAAATGAAGGTAAAGAGTTAAATAAGTGGAAAAACCAAAAACAATAAAAATAAATAATAATAATTGATGACGATATTGATCCAGGAGTTACACATTTTTACAAATTCTGGAAACCTGCAAGGCTAGGGACGAGCGAACCGCCCTGAGTTTGGATCGAGCTTTTAGGCAAACTTCAAAGAAGTTTGGATACCAAACCCAAACCTTACTGAAGTCAATGGGAGCCAAATCTGTCAAATTGAAAAATACCTCACTGTCATTTCTGGGCTGATAGGCAAAGGGTGTAAAAAATAACAAGGGGACTTGCACTGCCCTGGGGAACATGTACAAATGAAAAAAAAAATGAATTTTATTTGGCCAGGAGCTATGATTTTGTTGAATGATTAAAGTGAAATATTAGGGTGGGACAGGGAATCAATAGGAAACTAGAAGGCTTTAAGGGAAATAGAGTAAGCACTAGGGATGAGCCGAACACCCCCCTGTTCGGTTTGCACCAGAACTTGGGAACAGGCAAAAAATTTGTTAGAACACGCGAACACCGTTAAAGTCTATGGGACATGAACATGAATAATCAAAAGTGCTAATTTTAAAGGCTTATATGCAAGTTATTGTTATAAAAAGTGTTTGGGGACCCGGGTCCTGCCCCAGGGGACATGGATCCCCTTTTTTCCTCCCGTTTTTTTGGGAGCAGTGATTTTAATAATGCTTAAAGTGAAACAATAAAAGTGTAATATTCCTTTAAATTTCGTAGCTGGGGGGTGTCTATAGTATGCCTGTAAAGGGGTGCATGTTTCCCGTGTTTAGAACAGTCTGACAGCAAAATGACATTTCAAAGGAAAAAAAGTCATTTAAACTACTCGCGCTTATTAATGAATTGCCGGTCCGACAATACACATACAAGTTCATTGATAAAAACAGCATGGGAATTCCCCACAGGGGAACCCCAAACCAAAATTAAAAAAAAAAATGACGTGGGGGTCCCCCTAAATTCCATACCAGACCCTTCAGGTCTGGTATGGATATTAAGGGGAACCCCGGCCAAAATTTAACAAAAAAATGGCGTGGGGTCCCCCCTTATGATCTATACCAGACCCTTCAGATCTGGTATGGATTTTAAGGGGAACCCCGCGCCAAAATTAAAAAAAAAACGGTGTGGGGTCCCCCCAAAAATCCATACCAGACCCTTATCCGAGGACGCAACCTGGCAGGCCACAGGAATAGAGGGGGGGATGAGAGAGTGCCCCCCCTCCTGAACAGTACTAGGCCACATGCCCTCAACATTGGGAGGGTGCTTTAGGGTAGCCCCCCAAAACACCTTGTCCCCACGTTGATGGGGACAAGGGCCTTATCCCCACAACCCTTGCCCAGTGGTTGTGGGGGTCTGCGGGCTAGGGGCTTATCGGAATCTGGAAGCCCCCTTTAACAAGGGAACCCCCAGATCCTGGCCCTCCCCCTGTATGAAATTGTAAGGGGGTACAAAAGTACCCATACCATTTCACAAAAAAACTGTCAAAAATGTTAAAAATAAAAAGAGACAGTTTTTGACAATTCCTTTATTTAAATGCTTCTTCTTTCTTCTATCTTCCTTCATCTTCTTCTTCTTCTGGTGATTCTGGTTCTTCCTCCGGTGTTCTTGTCAGGCATCTCCTCCGCGGCGTCTTCTTTTCTTCTTCTTCTCGGGCCGCTCCGCATCCATGATGGCATGGAGGGAGGCTCCCGCTGTGTGACGCTTCTCTCTTCATCTTTTTCTCCATCTTCTTCTCTTCATCTTCTTGTCTTCATCTTCTTTTCAGGCCGCTCCACATCCATGATGGCATGGAGGGAGGCTCCTGCTGTGTGACGCTTCTCCTCTTCTGACGGCTCTTAAATAACGGGGTCGGGGCCACCTGGTGACCCGCCCCCCCCTCTGACGCACAGGGACTTGACGGGGACTTCCCTGTGGCATTCCCCGTGACGTCAGAAGGGGCAGGGGTTACGTAACGGGTGACCCCGCCCCCCTCTGACATCACGGGGCATGCCACAGGGAAGTCCCCGTCAAGTCCCCGTGCGTCAGAGGGGGCGGGGTCACTGGGTGGCTCCGCCCTCCCCCGTTATTTAAGAACCGTCAGAAGAGGAGAAGCGTCACACAGCGGGGGGCCTCCCTCCATGCCATCGTGGATGCGGAGCGGCCCGAAAAGAAGATGAAGACAAGAAGATGAAGAGAAGAAGATGAAGAGAAGAAGATGAAGAGAAGAAGTTGAAGAGAAAAAGATGGAGAAAAAGATGAAGCGAGAAGCGTCACACAGTGGGAGCCTCCCTCCATGCCATCATGGATGCGGAGCGGCCCGAGAAGAAGAAAAGAAGACGCCACGGAGGAGATGCTGGACGAGAACACCGGAGGAAGAACCAGAAGAAGAAGAAGATGGAGGAAGAAACCGAAGGAAGATAGAAGATAGAAGAAAGAAGAAGCATTTAAATAAAGGAATTGTCAAAAACTGTCTCTTGTCATTTTTGACAGCTTTTTAGTGAAATGGTAGGGGTACAATACCCCCTTACCATTTCACACAGGGGGGGCAGGATCTGGGGGTCACCGGGGAAGGGTTGTGGGGATGAGGCCCTTGTCCCTATCAACATGGGGACAAGGTGTTTTGGGGGGCTACCCCACATTTTATTTTTCACTTTTTTTACTTTTATTGTTTCACTTTAAGAATTACTAAAATCACTGCTCCTGAAAAAACTGACGTTTCTAAAACTTTTTTTTTGCATTGATCCATGTCCCCTGGGGCAGGACCCGGGTCCCCAAACACTTTTTATGACAATAACTTGCATATAAGCCTTTAAAATTAGCACTTTTGATTTCTCCCATAGACTTTCAAAGGGTGTTCTGCGGATTTCGAATTTGCCGCAAACACCCCAAATTGTTCGCTGTTCGGCAAACTGGCGAACAGCTGATGTTCGAGTTGAACATGAGTTTGACTCGAACTCGAAGCTCATCCCTAGTAAGGACTATGAATGTGTTAAGTAAGGTTTCAATATAGGATGTTTAACTGTTGCCCTTCTTCCCTTATGCCGCGTACACACGGTCGGACTTTTCGTCTACAAAAGTCCAACGGACGCTGACGGACTAAAGCTGGCTGGTAATCCGATCGTGTGTGGGCTTCTCCGGACTTTCAACGGACTTTTTTAGCCTCAAATCCGACGGACTTTAGATTTGAAACATGCTTCAAATCTTTACGTCGTAAGTACGACGGACCCCGAAATCCGCTCGTCTGTGTGCTAGTCCGACGGACAAAAACCCATGCTAGGGCAGCTATTGGCTACTGGCTATCAACTTCCTTATTTTAGTCCGGTGTACGTCATCACGTACGAATCCGTCGGACTTTTGTGTGGTCGTGTGTAGGCAAGTCCGTTCGTAAGAAAGTCTGCCGCAAGTCCGCCGAAGGTACGTCGGAAGTATGTCGGACAGGCTGTCGGACTTTTGTAGACGAAAAGTCCGACCGTGTGTATGCGGCATTAGGGTTTTCATTTTGGGTTTTTTTTTTCTTTTGTTTCTGTTTTGTTTTGTTTTTGATTTGTGTAATGTTTATATTTGATGGAACGACTACGCCGTCTATGTATGAATTTGTGTATGTCTGTATAATAATTTTCAATAAATTTAAATTGAAATAAAGTGAAATATTAAAAGTGTCCAATTCCATTCTTGGGGGGGGGGGGGTCCTAATCCTGCCTGTGAAGGGACATCTCTGTAATGTACAGAATGTGCTGCAGCAGCTCTGATATTTACAAAGGAAAAAAGGTTCTAAATTATCAGAAAATGGCATTGCATTGTCAGCTTAAAAAAAAAGAAAAAAAAGCACACAGACCCCTCAAAGGGTCAGCTGAGTATTTTGGAGGACCTTTAGTGGAGTTTGTGTGCTTTAATTCTTTGGCCAGAAATTTAAACTGACTTGTATTTTTTTTGTGAGTGAACATCCGACAGCAAGTATAGAAGTCCAGAGTGTTCCAAGTATGGAAGTGTAGAGTCCTCCAAAATTACGCCAGACCTTGTGAGTATGGTATGAACTAGGGTTGCACCGATACCAGTATCAGTATCTGTATCGGTGCCAATGCCGAATATTTTCACAAGTATTGGTACTCGTGCAAATGCACCAATGCTGTCAGTAGGTCTCCTCTGTTGACAGCTCAAGTGTTAAAGAAGTCCGGTAATTGGAGCTGTCAAAATAAAAAAAAAAACACCTGGCAATGTTTATTACCAATTTTGCTCAGCTGCTGAAACACTAAAATAAAAATAAACATTGTTTCTTTTTGTATCTTTCTGTTTCTTCATCTGCAGATCAAAGGGATGAGCAAATGTTCCTCTGTTTAACCCCTTATTAACCCTAAATTTACTCTAATCAGCCTTAATTAACTCCCTATTCTCCTCCATTTAATTATTATTTGCTTACTTTATTTTTTATAAATGATAAACAATTACAACGGTTTTTTGTTTGCTTTGTTAGTGAATATTTTTTACACATATATATTAACATATATTTACACATGTACATTGAAAAAGCACAAAATTAAAAAAATTAAAAAAAAAACAATGTATTTAATTTATAAATAACTTTTCAATGCTTTGTACCATTGTTGACAGCTGAAGTGAAAACACAACAGTTGCGGTAGGTATCGGAAATCTCGGTAGGTATCGGAAATTGCGGTAGGTATCGGTAATCTTGGTAGGCATCGGTAATTGCGGTAGGTATCATAATCTCGTGTAGGTATCAGTTGCAGTAGGTATCGGTAATCTCGGTAGGTATCAGTTGCGGTAGGTATCGGTAATCTCGGTAGGTATCAGTTGCGGTAGGTATCGGTAATCTCGGTAGGTATCAGTTGTGGTAGGTATCGGTAATCTCGGTAGGTATCAGTTGCAGTAGGTATCGGTAATCTCGGTAGGTATCAGTTGCAGTAGGTATCGGTAATCTCGGTAGGTATCAGTTGCGGTAGGTATCGGTAATCTCGGTAGGTATCAGTTGCGGTAGGTATCGGTAATCTCGGTAGGTATCAGTTGCGGTAGGTATCGGAAATCTCGGTAGGTATCGGAAATTGCAGTAGGTATCGTAATCTCGGTAGGTATCGGAAATTGCAGTAGGTATCGTAATCTCGGTAGGTATCAGTTGCGGTAGGTATCGGTAATCTCGGTAGGGTATCGGAAATTGCAGTAGGTATCGTAATCTCGGTAGGTATCAGTTGTGGTAGGGTATCGGTAATCTCGGTAGGTATCAGTTGCGGTAGGTATCGGTAATCTCGGTAGGTATCAGTTGCGGTAGGTATCGGTAATCTCGGTAGGTATCAGTTGCGGTAGGTATCGGTAATCTCGGTAGGCATCGGTAATTGCGGTAGGTATCGGTAATCTCGGTAGGTATCAAGTTGCGGTAGGTATCGGTAATCTCGGTAGGTATCAGTTGCGGTAGGTATCGGTAATCTCGGTAGGTATCAGTTGCGGTAGGTATAGGAAATCTCGGTAGGTATCGGAAATTGCAGTAGGTATCGTAATCTCGGTAGGTATCAGTTTTGGTAGGTATCGGTAATCTCGGTAGGTATCAGTTGCGGTAGGTATCGGTAATCTCGGTAGGTATCAGTTGCGGTAGGTATCGGTAATCTTGGTAGGTATCAGTTGCGGTAGGTATCGGAAATCTCGGTAAGGTATCAGTTGTGGTAGGTATCGGTAATCTTGGTAGGTATCAGTTGCGGTAGGTATCGGAAATCTCGGTAGGTATCGGAAATTGCAGTAGGTATCGTAATCTCGGTAGGTATCAGTTGCGGTAGGTATCGTAATCTCGGTAGGTATCAGTTGCGGTAGGTATCGGTAATCTCGGTAGGTATCAGTTGCGATAGGTATCGGTAATCTCGGTAGGTATCAGTTGCGGTAGGTATCGGTAATCTCGGTAGGTATCAGTTGCGGTAGGTATCGGTAATCTCGGTAGGCATCGGTAATTGCGGTAGGTATCGTAATCTCGGTAGGTATCAGTTGTGGTAGGTATTGGTAATCTCGGTAGGTATCAGTTGTGGTAGGTATCGGAAATCACGGTAGGTATCAGTTGTGGTAGGTATCGGTAATCTCGGTAGGTATCAGTTGCGGTAGGTATCGGTAATCTCGGTAGGTATCAGTTGCGGTAGGTATCGGTAATCTCGGTAGGTATCAGTTGCGGTAGGTATCGGTAATCTCGGTAGGTATCAGTTGCGGTAGGTATCGTAATCTCGGTAGGTATCAGTTGCAGTAGGTATCAGTAGTTGCGGTAGGTATCAGTTGCAGTAGGTATCGGTAATTGGTATCGGCGAACACTAAAAAAAAAAAGGATCGGTACTCATACTCGTAAAAAAAAATGGTATCGGTACATCCCCAGTATGAACTTTAAGAGGGTATCTCAAGCAAAAAAAAAATGTATGAGGTCCCTCGGGAAATCCATACTAGATGCTTAAATCCTCATAACCCTTGTCAGATAGTTGTGGGGGTGTCTGCAGGTGTAGGGACAACCCTCCCCTTCTACTTCCTCTCCCCGCTCCCCCCCCCCCAGTTTTTTACCATCCCCCATATTTATTGTTGGAAACCCTCAACCCATTTATTTACTTTCCCTTTGTTTTTAGATATAACTGCCAATCCTACCTTTATCATCCAAAACCCCATCAATATATAGAAGCGTCCTTCCTTGTCAGGGGGATGAGGAGTCAACCCCTACGGCTCCCCAGGCTTCACTCCCATCAAGCCGGCCGTTTTGCAGGTGCAGTTTTAGATATTCAATTACGTTATTCTTTTGCTTGTTTTTTCTTTTCTTCTTTTTTTTTTTTTTGTTTTGTTTAGTATATATTTCAAATTTAGGAACTAGTTACATTATAGACTATATGCACACTTTGTTATAGGTGCTTGTTCTGTTCTCTCTCTCTCTCTCTCTCTCTCTCTCTCTCTCTCTCTCTCTCTCTCTCTCTCTCTCTCTCTCTCTCTCTCTCTCTCATCTCTCTCTCTCTCTCTCCTCTCTCTCTCTCTCTCTCTCTCTCTCTCTCTCTCTCCTCTCTCTCTCTCTCCCCTTCCCACAATGTGCCATAGTATATTAAGAAGCTTTATTGGAATGTATTTTGTAGATTTATTAAGTGCTCATTAAAAGAAATGTAAATTCGATGTGATTTCATTTATAAAAAAAGGTTTAAATAAACAATTATCGTATATATTTTTCTTTATATATGCATTTTTGTGTAATAATATGCTTATCCTTTTCATGACTAAGCTTTTTCTGACATTCGGTGCTTACAAGCTAAAATCCGTATTTTTTGCTAGAAAATTACCTAGAACCCCCAAACATTTTATATATATATATATATATATATATTTTTTTAGCAGACAATCTAGAGAATACAATGGAGATTGTTGCAATATTTTATGTCACACGGTATTTATGCAGTGGTGTTTTAAAACACAACTTTTTCAGAAAAGGGACATTTTCATGAATTGTAACAAAACGAAACAGTAAAGTTAGCCCAATTTTTTTTATAATGTGAAAGATGATGTTACGCCGAGTAAATAGATACCCAAACATGTCACGCTTTATAATTGCACGCACTCGTGGAATGGCGACAAACTATGGTACCTAAAAATCTCCATAGGCGAAGCTTTAAATTTTTTTTACGGTTACCAGGTTAGAGTTACAGAGGAGGTCTAATGCTAGAATTATTGCTCTCGCTCTGACGATCGCGGCGATACCTCACATGTGTGATTTAAACACTGTTTGCGCGACTTCCATATGCATTTTCTTTTCTGTGCGAGCATGTTTTTTTTTCTTATTTATTCTTATATTATTAAATTGTGTTTTTTTTAATTGATCACTTTTATTGCTGTCACAAGAAAATAAACATCCCATGTTGACAGTAATAGATGGTGACAGGTCCTCTTTATGGAGAGATCTGGGGTCTATAATGAATGTAAACATCCCATGTGACAGTAATAGGTGGTGACAGGTCCTCTTTATGGAGAGATCTGGGGTCTATAATGAATGTACACATCCCATGTGACAGTAATAGGTGGTGACAGGTCCTCTTTATGGAGAGATCTGGGGTCTATAATGAATGTACACATCCCATGTGATAGTAATAGGTGGTGACAGGTCCTCTTTATGGAGAGATCTGGGGTCTATAATGAATGTAAACATCCCATGTGACAGTAATAGGAGGTGACAGGTCCTCTTTATGGAGAGATCTGGGGTCTATAATGAATGTACACATCCCATGTGATAGTAATAGGTGGTGACAGGTCCTCTTTATGGAGAGATCTGGGGTGTCTATAATGAATGTAAACATCCCATGTGACAGTAATAGGAGGTGACAGGTCCTCTTTATGGAGAGATCGGGGGTCTATAATGAATGTAAACATCCCATGTGACAGTAATAGGTGGTGACAGGTCCTCTTTATGGAGAGATCTGGGGTCTATAATGAATGTAAACATCCCATGTGACAGTAATAGGCAGTGACAGGTCCTCTTTATGGAGAGATCTGGGGTCTATAATGAATGTAAACATCCCATGTGACAGTAATAGACGGTGACAGGTCCTCTTTATGGAGAGATCCGGGGTCTATAATGAATGTAAACATCCCATGTGACAGTAATAGACGGTGACAGGTCCTCTTTATGGATAGATCTGGGGTCTATAATGAATGTACACATCCCATGTGACAGTAATAGGAGGTGACAGGTCCTCTTTATGGAGAGATCTGGGGTCTATAATGAATGTAAACATCTCATGTGACAGTAATAGGTGGTGACAGGTCCTCTTTATGGGGAGATCTGGGGTCTATAATGAATGTAAACATCCCATGTGACAGTAATAGATGGTGACAGGTCCTCTTTATGGAGAGATCTGGGGTCTATAATGAATGTAAACATCCCATGTGACAGTAATAGGAGGTGACAGGTCCTCTTTATGGAGAGATCTGGGGTCTATAATGAATGTTAACATCCCATGTGACAGTAATAGGAGGTGACAGGTCCTCTTTATGGAGAGATCTGGGGTCTATAATGAATGTAAACATCCCATGTGACAGTAATAGTTGGTGACGGGTCCTCTTTATGGAGAGATCTGGGGTCTATAATGAATGTAAAACATCCCATGTGACAGTAATAGGAGGTGACAGGTCCTCTTTATGGAGAGATCTGGGGTCTATAATGAATGTAAACATTCCATGTGACAGTAATAGGAGGTGACAGGTCCTCTTTATGGAGAGATCTGGGGTCTATAATGAATGTAAACATCCCATGTGACAGTAATAGGAGGTGACAGGTCCTCTTTATGGAGAGATCTGGGGTCTATAATGAATGTAAACATCCCATGTGACAGTAATAGGAGGTGACAGGTCCTCTTTATGGAGAGATCTGGGGTCTATAATGAATGTAAACATTCCATGTGACAGTAATAGGAGGTGACAGGTCCTCTTTATGGAGAGATCTGGGGTCTATAATGAATGTAAACATCCCATGTGACAGTAATAGGAGGTGACAGGTCCTCTTTATGGAGAGATCTGGGGTCTAAAAGACCTCCAATCCCTCCTTTGCACTTGAAAGTATTCAGATTGCCGAAAACGGTGATTCTGAATACTGTGTGTTTTTTAAAAATCCGGCGCCATTGGCAACCGAGTAAACCGGAAGTGACGTCGTGATGTCACTTCCGTGTTTACATTCAGGAGACTGGAACAAAGCTTTTTCCGGCTTCGGGCCAGTCTGTCTCTAGCCGCCGGAAGTAGCGGATTGAGGATCGGGTCTCCGGTGGGACGGGAGGCCCGGTCAGAGCGGCTGGAGCGGCGGGAGGGGGATACGTCCCCTCCCGCTCCTCCGGAATAACAATCGAGCGGCCTTTAGCTGCATCGGTTGTTATCCCTGGAAAGCTAATCTGTGATATAATCCGAGGCCCTGATGAAGCGGGTTTGCCCAATCAGGGAGCAGAATGCACAGTGCATTGCAGGGCATTCGGCAGGGCAAACACCCACCAAACACCCTGAAAATGCGGGTGTTCAGGGCGAGCAGCCAACGTTCGGTCCAAATTCTTGCTTGGGCCAACACTAGTGATGTGACATCATTGTGTGTCTTCCAATGCCGGACTTCTTCGAAAGGTCTAGCATTGAGGCTTCAGAGGCTACATATCAACTTCTGTAGTTTCTTGATTGCTTTTTACAAATATTCCCTTCTCTTTCTTCTCTCCCCCCCCCCCCCTTTTTTTCCCCCTCCCCTCT